>NW_024039713.1:147500-286035 GCF_016077235.1 Cyprinodon tularosa | reverse complement strand
AGGACCAGGGTTTCAGGACCCTGCTTTAGGACCAGGGTTTCAGGGCCCTGCTTTAGGACCAGGGTTTCAGGGCCCTGCTTTAGGACCAGGGTTTCAGGGCCCTGCTTTAGGACCAGGGTTTCAGGGCCCTGCTTTAGGATGTGAGGTTCCTCATTTAACAAGGACCAGGGTTTGAGGGCCTTTCTGTAGGACCAGAGTTTGAGGACCCTGCTTTAGGACCAACTACTCCAAAACCCAGTCTGGAGGTGGGGCTTCAGTTGGAAAAATGGTATCTCAGTGAAAACCAATCTTTTGGGATGATGTCCTCCAAACACAGGTTCCCGTTGTCCGTTTCATCCAGACCTGGGTCTTTAGTCCGGCAGCCTCAGAAGAGACTCCAGACTCCCCTCTATCCAGACTTCTCCCCCTGCTCCTCCCAGTTATGCAGGGAGACATGGTCCCTCAGTCGTGTCCTGGTCCTACTCCTGGTCCTCCTCCAGGGCGGACATCCATGGAACCTCTCAGAGGGAGGCATCCATCTGGTGAAGATGTCTGATCCTCCTCAGCTGACTCCTTTGGAGGAGAAGCAGCTCTACTCTGATCCCTCCCCCTGATGGCCCAGCTCCTTACCCTCTCTCAGAGGGAGAGCCCAGCCTCCCTGCAGAGGAAGCTTTGATCCAGGATCTGGTTCTCTGGGTCCTGATCCAGATTAATGACCATAGGTGATGGTAGGAAAGTAAACCGACGGCTTTTTTCTCAGCTCTCTCTGAAGGACCTTTGGTCATTCAGAGGAACCATTATTAATTTCTAATGAATGTGGTTCTCCAAGGACCGTTTGGGTTGGTGGGTGTTTCATGACTGTCCCCATCTTGGTGACAGGGTGTCCTCTGCTTTCTGACTGGGTCCCTCTGGTTTCTGCAGACCATCCGGGGAGCTGGACACTATGTTTATGCTGACCAGCCTGATGACTTCAACCAGAAAGTTCTGCAGATGTGTGAAAAGGTGGACGTAGAGAAGCCAAGGCCTGGAACTCTGGAGCAGAAGGAGGATATAACCAGCTAGCATCACCTCCTCCTCTGGAACGTCTGAGGAGGAGTAACCGGCCCTGGTTCAGCTAGTTATCAGAGCCAGATCATTAAGGCTGGTTCTGTTCCTTGGATCAGTGCTGCTGCTTAGCAACCTAACATTTATGGTCTGACAGCCTGAAACACTAGAGAAGATCCTGTGGACCGAACCCTGGGCCTGCATACTTCATCACTGCCAAACTTCCATGGATCATTTATGTAGATGATGGAAATGTCCTTTCAGGGTAGACCTTCACAGACTCTCAGCTTGGGAAACCCCACAGCCTGGACCCGAACTGTTCTCTGCAAGTCTGGCTGCCCCGGCTGGACCCTCAGATGTTCTGCCAGAGGTGGAGCCACAGCAGACGGCCCCTCCTCTTCCTCAGCGGCACACAGGGGCCTAAACAAGGACTGTAGGTGTTAATACTTGATGCTGATGCTAGTGCAGTACTATCCAGAACCACAGGGGGCAGTACACTGTGTAACCACTGCCACTGTAGTAAAGAAAGAAGAAATGCTTTCCTGATCAATTAGATGTAAAACTGCTTTTTGATTTCTTTGTAAAATTATTGAACTGAACTTTCAGGTTTCAGTTGTTCAGTGATAAAAATGTTATAAAAACTTATTTTATGTATGAAAAGGTTTGCTTGTGGTTTATAATAATAATACATTTGATTTATACTGCACTTTTCGTCAAAAAGACCAAAAAAAGAAAAGCATTAAAAAAGAAATACATAAAAATAATAATAATAATAATAATATAAGCTGTTTTAAAAAGAGAGAAAAAAAATGTAAAGTTTTGCTAAAGAGAAATGTTTTTAGGCCTATTTTAAAACACTGGGTGGATTGAGGAGCCCTCAGGGCGCCGGGGGGGGGGGGGGGGGGGGGGATCCACAGATGTGGGGCAGCAGCACGAAATGCTCTATCTCCGACTGTCCTGAGTCTGGTTCTGGGAATGTAAAGGAGGTTTGAGTGAGTGGAGCGAAGGTAGCAGGTGGTTGATAAGTTCTTTTTTTGGGGGGGGGGGCATGTCCATGGATGCATTGATGTGTGAGCAGGGAAACCTTGTATTGTCCTGGTGGAGATGGGAATCCAGTGTAGAATGGAGAGCGGCGGTGATGTGCTCATGTTTCTGTTCTCTCATCAGGATCCAGTTGCAGAGTTCTGGATGCACTGAAGCCTCTGCAGACGCTTTCTGGATCCCAATGAGAAGAAGCAATAGTCCAGTCTGGAGGAGACAAAGACAGGAAGCAGCTTCTCATCGTCTGGGAGGGAGAGAATGGGACGGAGTTTGGAGATGTTATGGAGGTGGTGGAAAGAGTTCTCGCATAAAAGATTCATGTGGGCTTCAAAAGTGAGTTGTGAGTCCATTCCTACTAACGGTTGATGAGAGCGAGATGCTAGTAGCAGAAAAAGTGATGCTGGTTATGGATGATTTGGTTTGATGAGGCCTTCAGTTTTGGAGCTATTGAGTTGAAGAAAGTTTAGCTCCATCCGTACCTTTATCTCCTCCAGACAGGTGGAGAGTTTTGATGGGGAGGACTGTGAGGGTGGGGGGTCAGCTTTGACAGGGTTCCAGCAGGTCCTTAAAAAGTCTTAAAAGGCATTGAATCCTTCAAAATAAAACTAAGGCCTTTATTGGTATTAAAATGTCTTAAATCAGTCTTTCGTAGGTCTTAATTTTTAAAACATCATAAATAGGATTATTTTTATTATAAATTATTTTTGTAATCTAAATAAAACGTTAAAATTGAAAAAAAATTTTTCTTTTTATAAAAAAATAAATAACAGCTCTCCATTATTGGTTCCGTCCCGATAGCGGAACCAATAAAGCGTTGTTGTGGCTGGGACATTTGGGAGATGCACCATTAACTTTTTGTCTGGAAAATATGAGCAAGTGTAAATGGAATGATAATTGTCTCCAGCCAAGAGTTTTCTCCACGGCTAAAACCAGGGAACATACATGAGGCTCAGTGGATTTAGTGCAAGAAGTCATTCAAGCTCAGAACGATGGGAATTAAGGCAGTGGAGTCGCACATGCGAAGCACGAAACACAAAGCGTCAAAATGGAGTTACAGAGAAACAGCCGGTATTTCTCAGTTTAGTTCCACCCTTGTCTCTGCAACGCCTCCACTTATCACCAAATCTGTATGGGAAGCTTTTCAAAATGTGAAACATTAGTGCAGTGGTTTATGTTAAAATAAACCTTTGGGTTAAGTCGTCCCAAGCAGGTTTTTCTTGTGTTTGTTGTGAATTTGGTCTTAAATTTTTATTTCAAATGACATTAAAAAGTCTTAAAAAGTCTTGAATTTAACTCGCCTTATGCTGTAGGAACCCTGTGTGACATTTACACAGAGCTGTATGTCATCAGCATAGCAGTGGAATGAGATATTGTGGCAGCTGATGAATTGGCCAAGGGGGGGTAAGGTAAAGGATGAAGACGATGGGGCTGAGGACTGACCCCTGGGGGACGCCACACGTAACTGTGTGGATTTGATTTGGAGTGGCCGAGGGAGATGGATTTTGTCCGGTTGTTGAGATATGATCTGAACCAACTGTCATTCAGTCCAGCAGTGAGGTGAAGCCGGTTTAAGAGAATGCCATGGTCGACAGAGAGGATGAGGAGGGATGAAGATCCAGCATCGGATACCAGGAGGAGGTGGTTTGTGACTCGGACTAGGGCTGTCTCTGTGCTGTGGGCGAAACACAATCCTGACTGGAATTTTTCAAAGAGGTCGTTATGATTGAGTTGTTCCTGCTTTCTCAGTTGCCACTCACCTTCAGGAACACCTCAATTGGAATTTCCTGGGTTGTTTCTGATGGCATTTGAGTAGAACTGTGACTTGCCTCTTTGAGGGACTGCATAGTTTAGTTTGTGCTCCCGGTAAACAGGTTTATGGACAGTGAGGCCCTGAAACGGCGTTGAAGGACCCACCCTGCTGCCTTCATCTTACCAAGCCCCTCTGTGATCCAGGCTGCTGAGCGGGTGACTGTTCTGTTTTAACTGCGGCATGAAGATCCCGGAAGCTGCTCCTTTGGCCGTTTTAATCCACTGCTTCATCAGCTGATGAAACACGCTCTAAGGATCAGCAACTGCTCATTTTTATTTACTGATTCTGGACGTTATGGGAGAAAATAATTACCTCAAGCTTTTGAATCAATTCCTAGAAAATTATTTTCTGAAAAATTAATTGTTTAAAAGGTTCTTTGAAAAAGGAAATAGATTTTTTCCAACCACTTGTCAGATTTTTTCTCTGTAGTGAAATAAATGAGGTTGAATGTTCTGTTAAAAAGGTAAATATGAAGCATTAACATCTAATTCATGCTTAGAAGGTAAAAGTTGCTGTTGTCCAAAGGGAGGATTGTGGAGAACATGTTTTTATTTTTTTTTTTATATTTGTTTTAATGATGGAAAAGCTTTTTACTGTGACTGCCTCTGCACAGGCAGACCAGTTTATTCCTGCCGCACATTTCAGCAACAAGATGGTTTTAAGAGCTAAACATAAAAAAAGAAACTAAAGGTAAACATTCTGAGGAAAGTATTGAATTTGCATACATGTAATTAAATAAGATATAAAACTAAAGTGAATAAAATGAAATTAAGATTGGACTATAAATAAATAATGTTTGGGACAGTTAAAGACCACATTACATTACATTAGATTAGATTACATTAGATTAGATTAGATTAGATGAGCTTTATTGATCTCACAGCGCAGAAATTCACTGGTCACATATTGGCATAGAAGTTACAGAAGGTGCAAACGAGGAGTAAAAAGGTGCATTAAGAATAAACAATATTTATATATCCAGGTATATACAGTATATTAGGATAAATAAGGATACATTGTTGCAGAACTCCGCCGCTCTGAAGACACCCCTGCAGTGTAGCTCCCCGTATTAGCGTCCTATTTTGCTGGTGGTTGGTGCCGCTTCATAGGACAGGCTATGTAGCAACCGATACCCCTGGTGAGAATTCTGCGCTCACTGGACAGAGTCAGACTGCCTTTTTCCTGCGATTCAGAAGGATGAATTCAGAGCCAAACATCCAGATGTGAACCAATGAATCCAGAGCCAAACATCCAGATGTGAACCAATGAATCCAGAGCCAAACATCCAGATGTGAACGGATGAATCCAGAGCCAAGCATCCAGATGTGAACCAATGAATCCAGAGCCAAACATCCAGATGTGAACGGATGAATCCAGAGCCAAGCATCCAGATGTGAACCAATGAATCCAGAGCCAAACATCCAGATGTGAACCAATGAATTCAGAGCCAAACATCCAGATGTGAACCAATGAATTCAGAGCCAAACATCCAGATGTGAACCAATGAATCCAGAGCCAAACATCCAGATGTGAACGGATGAATCCAGAGCCAAACATCCAGATGTGAACGGATGAATCCAGAGCCAAACATCCAGATGTGAACCAATGAATCCAGAGCCAAACATCCAGATGTGAACCAATGAATCCAGAGCCAAACATCCAGATGTGAACCAATGAATCCAGAGCCAAACATCCAGATGTGAACCAATGAATCCAGAGCCAAACATCCAGATGTGAACGGATGAATCCAGAGCCAAACATCCAGATGTGAACCAATGAATCCAGAGCCAAACATCCAGATGTGAACCGATGAATCCAGAGCCAAACATCCAGATGTGAACCAATGAATCCAGAGCCAAACATCCAGATGTGAACCAATGAATCCAGAGCCAAACATCCAGATGTGAACCGATGAATCCAGAGCCAAACATCCAGATGTGAACCAATGAATCCAGAGCCAAACATCCAGATGTGAACCAATGAATCCAGAGCCAAACATCCAGATGTGAACCAATGAATCCAGAGCCAAACATCCAGATGTGAACGGATGAATCCAGAGCCAAGCATCCAGATGTGAACCAATGAATCCAGAGCCAAACATCCAGATGTGAACGGATGAATCCAGAGCCAAACATCCAGATGTGAACCAATGAATCCAGAGCCAAACATCCAGATGTGAACGGATGAATCCAGAGCCAAGCATCCAGATGTGAACCAATGAATCCAGAGCCAAACATCCAGATGTGAACGGATGAATCCAGAGCCAAGCATCCAGATGTGAACCAATGAATCCAGAGCCAAACATCCAGATGTGAACCAATGAATTCAGAGCCAAACATCCAGATGTGAACAAATGAATCCAGAGCCAAACATCCAGATGTGAACCAATGAATCCAGAGCCAAACATCCAGATGTGAACGGATGAATCCAGAGCCAAACATCCAGATGTGAACGGATGAATCCAGAGCCAAACATCCAGATGTGAACCAATGAATCCAGAGCCAAACATCCAGATGTGAACCAATGAATCCAGAGCCAAACATCCAGATGTGAACCAATGAATCCAGAGCCAAACATCCAGATGTGAACCAATGAATCCAGAGCCAAACATCCAGATGTGAACCAATGAATCCAGAGCCAAACATCCAGATGTGAACGGATGAATCCAGAGCCAAGCATCCAGATGTGAACCAATGAATCCAGAGCCAAACATCCAGATGTGAACGGATGAATCCAGAGCCAAACATCCAGATGTGAACCAATGAATCCAGAGCCAAACATCCAGATGTGAACGGATGAATCCAGAGCCAAGCATCCAGATGTGAACCAATGAATCCAGAGCCAAACATCCAGATGTGAACGGATGAATCCAGAGCCAAGCATCCAGATGTGAACCAATGAATCCAGAGCCAAACATCCAGATGTGAACCAATGAATTCAGAGCCAAACATCCAGATGTGAACAAATGAATCCAGAGCCAAACATCCAGATGTGAACCAATGAATCCAGAGCCAAACATCCAGATGTGAACGGATGAATCCAGAGCCAAACATCCAGATGTGAACGGATGAATCCAGAGCCAAACATCCAGATGTGAACCAATGAATCCAGAGCCAAACATCCAGATGTGAACCAATGAATCCAGAGCCAAACATCCAGATGTGAACCAATGAATCCAGAGCCAAACATCCAGATGTGAACCAATGAATCCAGAGCCAAACATCCAGATGTGAACGGATGAATCCAGAGCCAAACATCCAGATGTGAACCAATGAATCCAGAGCCAAACATCCAGATGTGAACCAATGAATCCAGAGCCAAACATCCAGATGTGAACCGATGAATCCAGAGCCAAACATCCAGATGTGAACCGATGAATCCAGAGCCAAACATCCAGATGTGAACCGATGAATCCAGAGCCAAACATCCAGATGTGAACCGATGAATCCAGAGCCAAACATCCAGATGTGAACCGATGAATCCAGAGCCAAACATCCAGATGTGAACCAATGAATCCAGAGCCAAACATCCAGATGTTAAAGAATGAATCCCTGGATCCCTGCATGCCAGCTGCAGGGGGAGGGACCCAGAGTTCTGGCATCTAGAATTGTAGAGCTGCAGAATATAGAATGATTTGGCCTGATAGAATGGATGATTGCTTCTAAGGAACAGATGAGGTCATTTAGGGAGAAACTAGCAGCTGGCTGATGGATCTAGACTCCTACATCAGTCTGGAGGAGAATGAGTTCCTACCTGAGAGACGATCAGAGACAGGAGGAAGATGGAGGATGAGGAGTTTGATGCTGAATCGATCCTACGGAGGATCTAGGAACGGATTACTTCGTAGGAGCGGTTCCTGAATGACACCCCCTGTTCTGAGCTAAACTAGATCTAAAACATGCCTGTCTGGATTTCTCTGCTCCTCCTGCTGGTAGTGAATCATGTGTGTCTTCCTTTCTTTTTAATATTGTATATTCAGTAGTATACCTTAGATGGATTCCCAAATAAAAATGTGCCGAAAGTAAAGAGTTGTAGCAATTATTAGCCCATGCCACCATCCGTCCACCCCATCCAACCCCCCTCCCTCCCAGCAGGTCTCGCTGAGACTCAGCCTCGCTGCGCAGTCTACAGCGTCACACTTTACTTAAATAGATCTATAGACACATTTGACAGAAGTGCACAGGACCAGGAGAGCCTGATATCTGATAAATAACCTGCTGCAGGTCCTCTGACCTTTCATGTGATGGTATTGAAGGGTGAGCATGTGAACGGTATTCCTGCCAGGCCTGCACTAATAATCTAAATGCGTCCTGATTGGTTCCCCAGAGCTGCATTAGCCATTGATTTGACACCAAGTGCAGCAGACAAACAGATAAAACTCCACCCAGTCAGCCTCTTAAAGCACCGGTCAAGGCTTCCTGTCTCATGCCAACACAGTTATCTCCCAATGAAATGAAGCTGCTTTAACAATGCGTTTTCAGGAAGAAAAGGCTTTAGGCTAATGATGGAGAGCGCTGGCTGGACAGCGTCCCTGTTGAGTGGGGTGGGAATCCCCCCGCACTCTTCAAAAGCCTTCTAGACAGTAAGATGGAGACACAACCCAAGTAAAAGATGCACTGGGATGGGAGGAAATGGATGCATTATTTGAGGGGCTCACAGTTGAATAATACTTATTGGAAAATAGGTTTAGTATCATGATTTTAGCTGCTGCAGTCGAGGCCCCAGTATCACTGCCAGTGAATAAATTAAAATGCAATTCAATGATGATTATATCATGAAACCAACATGATTTGGTTTGAGTGTAAAAGCTGCATTAGAAATTCCCGTCTCTTAGCTGGAGTTTTATAGAAGAGTTGGTCATCAGCTCTGTAGGAGCTCCCGACAACATACCTGGCCGACAACATACCTGGGCGGGTGCTCAAGGAGTGTGCAGGTCAGCTAGCTGGTGTCCTCACGGACATTTTTAACACCTCGCTGGAGCAAGCCACAGTGCCAGCATGCTTCAAGTCTGCCTCCATCATCCCAGTGCCAAAGAAACCTCAAGTCACCTGCTACAACGACTACCGGCCCGTCGCACTGACTCCCATCATGATGAAGTGCTTTGAAAGGCTGGTAAAGGAACACATCGTCTCCAGTCTCCCCCCAACACTCGACCCGTTCCAGTTTGCCTACCGGCGAAACCGCTCCACTGAGGACGCCATCTCCTCTGCTCTTCACCTGAGCCTGGCCCACCTGGAGGAGAAGAACACCCACGTGCGGATGCTGTTCCTGGACTTCAGTTCAGCGTTTAACACCATCATCCCACAGCACCTGGTGGGAAAGCTGGAACATCTGGGCTTCAACACACCCCTTCGAAACTGGCTGCTGGACTTCCTCACCAACAGACCTCAGTCAGTCCGGGTCGGTCAGAACACCTCTGATGTCATCACCCTCAGCACGGGCTCCCCTCAGGGCTGCGTCCTGAGCCCCCTGCTGTTCACCCTGATGACATATGACTGCGTCCCCAGGTTCACCACCAATCACATCGTGAAGTTTGCGGACGACACCACGGTGGTGGGCCTCATCAGGGACGACAACGACCGGGACTACAGAGAGGAGGTGGAGCAGCTGGTGGACTGGTGCAGTGAAAACAGTCTGATCCTGAACGTGGAGAAGACGAAGGAGATCATCGTCGACTTCAGGAAAAACCGCCCCCACCATGCTCCACTGCTCATCAACAGCTCAGCTGTGGAGGTGGTCAGCAGCACAAAGTTCCTGGGGGTGCACATCACGGACAACCTCACCTGGACTGTAAACACTTCATCTCTAGTGAAGAGGGCACAGAAGCGCTTGTACTTTCTGCGGAGGATGAGGAGAGCCCGCCTGCCCCCGCCCATCCTCACAACCTTCTACAGAAGCACCATAGAGAGCGTTCTGACCAGCTGTCTCTCTCTGTGGTGTGGAGGCTGCAGAGCTTCTGACTGGAAGAATGTGAGGAGGGTGGTGAGGACAGCAGAAGGAATCATTGGGGCTCCTCTTCCCTCCATTAAGGACATTTCATCACAGCGCTGTGTGTCCCGAGCCCGTAATATCATCAAAGACCCCTCACACCCCCACCATGGACTGTTCTCCCTGCTGCCCTCTGGAAAGAGGTTCCGCAGCATCCGCTGCAGATCCACCAGGTTGTGCAACAGCTTCTTCCCCACTGCCATCAGACTGTTGAACCTTTGATCCACAATCCGAACTCTGCACCTATTGCACATTATCGGGCATCAAATGCTGCTGAACTTTTAACTTTTAGCCCTTTAAATTGTTCATCTCATTGTATTTTTCAATAACGCATTTTTTGCACAAATGCCATTTTGCACTGAACCACTGCAACTTGCACACTGTCTCTTATCCTCTGCACTGTTCACACTTTGACCACTGCTGCACTTTTTGTATTTTTCTATAACTCGTGCCATTTGAAATATCAATGCAACGTTCATAAGCTGTATGTAACGCAATTTCGTTCTGTATGCACCCTGTGCATACAAAATGACAAATAAAGAAGTCTAAGTCTAAGTCTGTAGCCTCCCAACTAGAAGGTTCTGGAATAAATCCTTGCTATGGTCCACATTGGATCTTCCCAGAGTGTTGAGAGGTTTCCTCTGGGTACTCCAGCTTCCTCCAAACATCCTGAAAACAGGAATGTCAGATCAGCTGTTAATTCAGCACTTAAATAGGAGAGGTAGCAGGTATCAGGGTACCCAGTCCATGTTTGACTACAGCCATAGACAGATGTTTGTCCACAGTAGACCCTGGTGACGCTTACAGCGACAGTGGAGAGGAAAAACTCCCTTTGAACAGGAAGAAACCTCCAGCAGAACCAGGCTCTGTGTGAGCGGCCATCTGCTGAGGCCCACTGGGGTTCAAGGAGACAAGCAGACATAGAAAAAGAAGCATGGAAGCTCTGATCTATAGATACTTTCTACATTAAAGAAAAGTAGGATAATTTTTCTTAGCAGTTTCTGTTGTGGATAAATGCTGTGAGCCTGTGCAGCCGTGTATCCATTCTGTTTTTTTTATTTTATCTTTTAATTAATTCAACCAATGAATTAAAGCAAGAGGCTGAACTGAATTTACCGGTAATCACAGTCGTGCACTGTTATTTACATAAAATCATCCCTGTTAGGATTATTCTTACTGATTATATGTGAGTGTAACTCTAAGAAACATCTCTGTCTGTCATGATGTCTCCTGGTTATTCAATACATAAACATTATAAAGTGTTATTTAGTTTTTTTTCCAGTGATCCAGGAAAGAATCATAGAGAGAAAGCTTCAAGGTGGAAAGAGAGAGCTCCTTTAACTTGCTCATTATTTCATTCAGCAATCCTCTTTCCTGCCGCTGCCGTGTTTGACTTTTCATTGAGACTTTGTTTTCCTTTTCGTTCAGAACAATGACGGCTCTTTGCCTTTTGCTCTAATGGATCTGATTGGTCTGCTGCCTTGAACCCGCCCCTTTATAGGGGCGTCTTCACAGATTGGTTGAAGCTGGATGAGTTAACGAGTTGACAACCAGCTTGGTGGTACTGCTGATCCTGATTGCTGTTATCATTAATAGAGGAGAATAAGAATAATCCTAGATTTCTTTTTAAGTCAGTTGCCAAACTCACCCAGAGCCATAGCTCTGTTGAACCGTCCATTCCACCTGCTCTGAGCAAGAATGATTTTATGGGATTCTTTATAAATAAGATTGATCTTATTAAAAATAAGATCATTAGCACTCCTCTATCCAAGATTGGTTTGTCTCTGGAGGGTGGGGCAGCATCTGAGGTAGTCATGGAATCTGAACCGGGTTTAGACTGCTTTGATCCAGTTGAACTTTCAGAGTTAGCAAAATTATTGTCTTCATCTAATCCTTCAGCTTGTATGTTAGATCCAGTTCCAACCAGGTTATTTAAGGAGGTATTCCCTTTGATCTCCTCCTCCATTCTAGATGTGATTAATCTATCTCTGTTACAGGGATATGTACCTAAAGCTTTTAAGGTTGCTGTAATTAAACCTCTGCTTAAGAAACCATCTCTTGACCCAGATGACTTGGTCAATTATAGACCTATATCCAATCTTCCTTTCTGTTGTGCAAAATAATGTCCTGCAGATAATGAATAGATGGTTAACTAGAATTGGAGTTATAGCTAATTATTTAACCTATTCAAAATCGAAGGTAAAATCAATTTAGCGTTCTTAGTTGGGTAATTGTAGCTTTGAATTATCTACTTACCGGGTTGCTGATTCACCTCTGGAGGGTTCCTGGACCAGCTGTTAAAATCCAGGTCTACACCAGATTGGTGGCCCAGGTCAAGTGGCTAGCAGAGCTATTAATTATCAATAAAGAACCTCTTATCTCTGTTTATTCGCACTATTACCAAAAGGGGTGGATCCAACCTGAGTGATAAACCCTCCGTTATATGAACGACCAGAACCACTACAGATTAACCAATGATGTCTTTATTCTAATAATTCAGGATTACAGAAAATCTAACATCTATGCAAACACTACACGCTACTAGAAAAATAAACACGAGGTAGATTAAATGACTAGTTTAACGAAATTGAAAATAAGGAATAAAACAAAATAGAAAACAAAGAAATAAAACCATAAGAGTCCGTTTACTGGTGTCTCTGATTGTCCAAAATATGCCAGATATTAATACATTCACTAATGTCCGTTAGCAGCAGGTATGATGATAACAGTGCAATTACTCACGTAAAATTAATACATCCAGCTTAAAAATTAGTAAATGATAAAAAATGTATTAACAAATAGCAGCAGAAGTCGTTTAGCAAAACACATTAACGAACAATGTACCTGTGTGTGAGAAGGGGATGTAGCTAAATGAGGGACCCCCCCCCCCCTTTTTTTCCACGTGATGAGAGGAACAAAGAAAAATGGGGGAGGGACAGCCTGTAATCAAGATGGCACCGACCGCATGGCCCCACGCGGTTGAATGTGGTAATTCGGTAATGGTCTTAAGGTAGAAACAAGAGAAGATAGAAAAGGAAAGAAAAAGGGGACAGAAAGTTCACTTGCAGCCTCACAACAGACACACTTCAACCAAATGAACCAACTTTTAATCAGCGCAGATTAAAAATCAGCATTAATTCAAATCCCTGAATCTACCTGTCTCTCTCGCCGAGCACAGCACCTCATTAATGCATCAAAAGGAGAGGAAATTGATTTACTGTGAGATTCCTTTGGTCCGTGAAGGGATGTTGTTTCCAAAGGAACCGTGGCCTGGTTCCGGCCGCACAGAGGGTTTCTTGGCACCGGGTCCGCCCTCGGGAAAGTTCAGTCAGTTCGGTGCTACAGCAGAGGGCTTGATTTGCTCTCAAGTCGAAGAGGATGGATTTTGCGGAAGTAATCGGCGAGGAGCGTCCTCCTGGCTGACCCGTCCAAAAGAAAGGGGAAACGAAACTCACTCCACGGTCAGCTTCAAAGGCTTCCGTCTCCCCAGTTGGCGCAGCCACTATGCACGATGGAACACTGTGATCCATGACTTTTGACGCAGGAAAGAGAAATGTACTTCCAGTCAGCTTTCTTCTGGCATTTCACGTGAAATGAAGCCTCTCCTATCGGGTTAAATCCCACAGGAAAAAAGGGAGAAAATGTCCGCACTCTGAGTTTTAAACCATGAGTGACGTGGGGGCACTTCCTGTTGGGGTATCGGCTGATTGGTCTGTCTGAGGTGGCCGCCTCCCACAGTGGGACGGTACGTTCTTGTTCTTGTTTTGGCGGGAATCCTTTGTTCTCCTTTGTGGAGAAGAAAAGGGGGATGGTTTCAGATGGTTTCTACAACTGATTTTAGCTCCATTTCGGCAATATATCCCAACATTTCTTATCCAAAATTCTTGAGAAAGTAGTTGCCAAACAAGTTTGCGATCACTTCCACCATAATGAACTTTTTGAAGAGTTTCAGTCTGGCTTTAGAGCTCATCATAGCACTGAAACAGCTCTGGTGAAAGTCACTAATGATATTCTCATGGCCTCAGATAATGGACTTGTATCTCTGCTCGTCCTGTTGGATCTCAGTGCTGCATTTGATACAGTTGATCATAATATTCTTTTAGAAAGACTTGAATATTTTGTTGGAATTAAAGGAACAGCTCTAGACTGGTTTACATCTTATCTGATTGATTTCAGTTTGTTCACGCTAATGACAGATCTTCAACACGCTGAAAGGTTACCTGTGGAGTACCACAGGGATCAGTGCTAGGACCAATTCTCTTTACTTTATACATGCTCCCAATTGGTAGAGTTATTAGACAGCATGGGATTAATTTCACTGTTATGCTGATGATACCCAGCTATATCTGTCTATAAATCCAGATGAAGCTAACCCATTACATAGATTACAGGCATGTCTGAAGACATAAAAACCTGGATGACTCTTAACTTTCTCCTTCTGAATGCAGACAAAACAGAAGTTATAGTCTTTGGACCAGAGTCTCTGAAAAAGAAACTGATTAGCCAGTCACTTCATTTGGATGGGATTAAACTGATTTCAGATAATAAAGTAAAAAATCTTGGTGTTATTTTTGATCAGGACCTGTCATTTAAATCCCATATCAAAGAGGTTTCTAGAATTTCCTTCTTTCATCTGAGGAACATTGCAAAAATGAGAAATCTCCTGTCCAGGGGTGATGCTGAGAAACTAGTCCATGCATTTGTTACTTCAAGGCTGGACTATTGTAATTCTTTACTATCAGGAAGTCCACAAACTGTAGTTAAAAGCCTTCAGCTGATCCAAAATGCTGCAGCCAGAGTTCTGATGAAAATGAAAAAGAGAGATCATATCTCTCCTATCCTGGCTTCTCTTCATTGGCTTCCTGTTAAATCCAGAATAGAATTTAAAATCCTCCTTCTCACATATAAAGCCTTAAATGGCCAAGCTCCATCTGATATCAGAGATCTGATTGTTCCTTATGTTCCTAACAGAGCACTTCGCTCTCAATCTGCAGGTTTACTAGTGGTTCCTAGAATTTCTAAAAGTAGCATGGGAGGCAGATCTTTTAGTTCTCAGGCTCCTCTCCTGTGGAACCAACTACCAGTTTTAGTCCGTGAGGCAGACACCCTGTCTACTTTTAAAGCTAGGCTTAAAACTTTCCTTTTTGATAAAGCTTCTAGTTAGAGTGGCTCAGGTTATCCTGAGCTATCTCTATAGTTCTGCTGCTATAGGCTTAGACTGCTGGAGGACATAGGGACCCCTTTTTCATCATTCTGCTTCATTCTATCTCTATTCTCCCACTCTGCAGAATCTGTTAGTTCAATCTCTAACGTTCTGCTATCTCTGTTTTTTCTCATAGTAGCTTCATCTGGTCTGTTCCTGTTTGGCTGTGACTCCATCCTGGAGAGAAATATCAGCTGTGCTGCTGCCATCAACACCTTTGTGGGCCTCAGCAGATGGCCGCTCACACTGAGCCTGGTTCTGCTGGAGGTTTCTTCCTGTTCAAAGGGAGTTTTCCTCTCCACTGCTGCTGCATGCATGCTCAGTTTAAGGGACTGTTGTTGATTCAACAACGAAATACAAGCAACTATCTGTTGTCACTCATCCAGGAGTAGCATGTCCTGTAAGGCAATGACTGGATACAATCAACTAGTTATCTTAAACTTTAAACCAACCTGACTGAATAATTAGATTTGTCTCTAAAGCGCCTTGTGATGATCTGCATTGTGAGTCAGAGCTATAGAAACAAACTGATTATAATAAAATATCAAAATAGTCTGAGCATCACATCATTCATACACACAAAAATAGAAAACGTAGATACATGCCCCTCTGTTACTGAACTACGGTTTAACATAAATGTAAACCAGCTCATCTGGCCTGATGTTCGCATTTAAGTCACATATTTAACAGACAGAGGAACTATTTTACTATATTTGTTCTAAAAAAGACATGATTCAAACAAGAAAGCTTTTTTTTCTACTGTTAATGAAGGAATCCAGACTTTACATCGAGAAAAAAAGATTCGCTCCAGAGGAAAAGGTCAGGTGCTGTAGCACCACCCAGTGTGCATCCATGGACATTTTGATCCATCTTAGATGATGTTCAGAAAGCTGAGGTTGGCCATTACCAAGCAGCAGAAACATCTCAACCATGATCCATGGAGGAGGGATTGCATGGGTCACAGCGAAGGGTGTGAATACTTCTGTCTGTTTGCTGTGGATCATTTTCACAGAAAGTTCTTCATTTATTGCTCTAAAACCAGTATAAAAACAGATGCCTGCAGGAGGACATAGGGACCCCTTTTTCATCATTCTGCTTCATTCTGTTCAGTCAGTTTTAGTTAGAAGACAAAAGAAAACCACAAAAAACTCCATGATACAAGTTCTGATTATGAATAAATCCAGACTTCTGGTTCTACAACGCTTTATTTATAGATAGATAGATAGATAGATAGATAGATAGATAGATAGATAGATAGATAGATAGATAGATAGATAGATAGATAGATAGATAGATAGATGGGTAGATGGGTAGGCGGATGGATGGATGGATGGATGGATGGATGGATGGATGGATGGATGGATGGATAGATGATGGATGGATGATGGATGGATGGATGGATGATGGATGGATGGATGGATGGATGGATGGATGGATGATGGATGGATGGATGGATGATGGATGGATGGATGATGGATGGATGGATGGATGATGGATGGATGGATGGATGATGGATGGATGGATGGATGGATGGATGGATGGATGGATGATGGATGGATGGATGATGGATGGATGGATGGATGGATGGATGGATAGATGATGGATGGATGGATGGATGGATGATGGATGGATGGATGGATGATGGATGGATGGATGGATGGATGGATGGATGATGGATGGATGGATGGATGGATGATGGATGGATGGATGGATGATGGATGGATGGATGGATGGATGGATGGATGGATGATGGATGGATGGATGGATGATGGATGGATGGATGGATGGATGGATGGATGATGGATGGATGGATGATGGATGGATGGATGGATGGATGATGGATGGATGGATGGATGGATGGATGGATGGATGGATGGATAGATAGATAGATGGGTAGGCGGACGGATGGGTGGATGGAGGGATCTTTTCTTGTCATGGTCACACGCTGGTCTTAATTTGGGCGACTTCATTCAGGTAGGCGATGAATAACTTGGTTCCTTCAATATAGTTGTACCTGAGAAGAAGAAACGGATTTAATCCCAGAACTGAACCATAGAAACAGTTCTAACCTGCCTTGCTCAGCGACTCTAAAGCCTGCTGACATCAATACTTCAACCAATCACATGACCAGCACTTCTCCTGCCTAAACTAAACCAGCCTTTCCAGTCAGAGAGAAAGAGTAGAGTCTTCCTCATTCTGAGTGAAAAAAGAAGATTGCTGGGAATGTCTGATATCATTACATTCCTAGCAGATGTTCCATGTTGTACTGAAGCTCCCTGAGGGACTGAAACTTCCACCCGGACCCTTTGATCCAGGTCCAGTCGGTCCTTTGGGCAGCATTGGTGTGACCAATGGGCAAAGGAGTGGCTGATATCAGAGAGCTTCAAAGATGTTTGCTCGCTGTAGGAAACATCTAGTGAAGAACAGCAGCTGCTCACTGTTTCAGCTCTGTGGTTAGGAGTGCAGAGTTAAATAAACGGAGCAGCTGCTGGTGGCCTTCACCAGAACATGCCATCATTTCATTTACAATATGTCATCCTTGTTAGATCAAGAGGCAACGGTTCGGTGAAGAGCGTCCTGTACAGGCAGCAACATCTGCTCACCTTCTAACCACACTGTGGAGAAATCATCAGGTTTAACATCTTAGCAGAACCCACAGAAAGCAGAGAGGTCCTAAAGGACGCAGAGAGTTCCTAAAGGAAGCAGACAGGTCCTAAAGGAAGCAGACAGGTCCTAAAAGAGCAGAGAGGTCCTAAAGGAAGCAGAGAGGTCCTAAAAGAAGCAGAGAGGTCCTAAAGTAAGCAGACAGGTCCTAAAGGAAGCAGACAGGTCCTAAAAGAAGCAGAGAGGTCCTAAATGAAGCAGAGAGGTCCTAAAAGAAGCAGAGAGGTCCTAAAGTAAGCAGACAGGTCCTAAAGGAAGCAGACAGGTCCTAAAAGAAGCAGAGAGGTCCTAAATGAAGCAGAGAGGTCCTAAAAGAAGCAGAGAGGTCCTAAAGGAAGCAGACAGGTCCTAAAGGAAGCAGACAGGTCCTAAAAGAGCAGAGAGGTCCTAAAGGAAGCAGAGAGGTCCTAAAAGAAGCAGAGAGGTCCTAAAGTAAGCAGACAGGTCCTAAAGGAAGCAGACAGGTCCTAAAAGAAGCAGAGAGGTCCTAAATGAAGCAGAGAGGTCCTAAAAGAGCAGAGAGGTCCTAAAGTAAGCAGACAGGTCCTAAAGGAAGCAGACAGGTCCTAAAGTAAGCAGACAGGTCCTAAAGGAAGCAGACAGGTCCTAAAAGAAGCAGAGAGGTCCTAAATGAAGCAGACAGGTCCTAAAAGAGCAGAGAGGTCCTAAATGAAGCAGAGAGGTCCTAAAAGAAGCAGAGAGGTCCTAAAGTAAGCAGACAGGTCCTAAAGGAAGCAGACAGGTCCTAAAAGAAGCAGAGAGGTCCTAAAGTAAGCAGACAGGTCCTAAAGGAAGCAGACAGGTCCTAAAGTAAGCAGACAGGTCCTAAAGGAAGCAGACAGGTCCTAAAAGAAGCAGAGAGGTCCTAAATGAAGCAGAGAGGTCCTAAAAGAGCAGAGAGGTCCTAAAGGAAGCAGAGAGGTCCTAAAAGAAGCAGAGAGGTCCTAAAGTAAGCAGACAGGTCCTAAAAGAAGCAGAGAGGTCCTAAAGTAAGCAGACAGGTCCTAAAGGAAGCAGACAGGTCCTAAAAGAAGCAGAGAGGTCCTAAATGAAGCAGAGAGGTCCTAAAAGAGCAGAGAGGTCCTAAATGAAGCAGAGAGGTCCTAAAAGAGCAGAGAGGTCCTAAAGGAAGCCGACAGGTCCTAAAGGAAGCCGACAGGTCCTAAAGGAAGCCGACAGGTCCTAAAGGATGGACAGCATGTTCCTCATTCTATGGCTAAGTCCAGAACCAGTCCGGTCTTCAGGTGGGGGTACTGAGGGATCATTCATTCATCTGACACCATCAGATCAGTTCTCAGTGAGTCCAGAAGAATGAACAGGGCAGGAGCAGCCAGCATCGGACCTGATGATGGCAGCATTATGCTCTGGGTCAGCTTCACCTGGTGGAGCTGGTTATGACAGTGGAGGAAGCTACAGATGGTTCCAGGGAACAGTCAGAGCCGATCCACATCCGTCATGGAGAAGGATTGGCCTGGAGAAGGCTGTGGACCCAAGAAGACCTCACAGACATCAGATCTCATCTCAGTCTGATCTCTTTCTCCATCATCATCATCAACGTCATCAGAGCTAATGACTGAAAGAAGCTAAACCAGCTGATAAAGAAGACCGGCTCTGTTCTAGACTCTTCTAGAACCTCTGGAGATGAAGAAGGTGATGGACAGCAATGAGCATCCTCTTCATCAGACTGTTAGAGGGTCTTCAGTCCGAGGCTCCTCCACGGTCACAGACCACTACAGGAACATCCTACCTGCCAACAGCTATCATCCTTTGAAACATGAGTTAATGCAAAGTTTCCCTTTGAGATAAAAATATAACGGCCATTTCCTGCAGGAACCAAAGCATCTCCTCCTGTCTGAAGCTAGTGCTTAGAGATGAGGAGAAACCTGCTGATCTTCTCGTTCTGGGAGTGCATCCCATCATCAAAGCCTCCGATGGGCATCATGATGATGCTTTTCCCCGTCACATCCTGGAAGGTCTTGGCAATAGGGATGGTCCCGCCCTCACGGATCAGATCAGGCTCCATGTTGAAAACTTAACAAAGAGAGAAAATATGTCATAAGTGTTTGTCTAAAACTCAAGAACTATTTATTAGACGAATGGCAATAAGTCAGGAAACAAGCTGCTGTCAGGGAAAACAGTGAGGAAGAGGGAGGAAAGTGGATCGTTATTATCAGTCACATAGAATTTCCTTCAGATTGTGGCAGTAGGCTCATTAGCTTCTTATCATCGAGTGAATCCTAACTCTAGAGTCGCTCCTTTCCCCCCGCAGAAGTAATGAATCTATTTATATGTAATGTGAAAATAATTTCAGAAGTTCTTTGTGTGCTGTAAAAATAAATATTTAAATAAAATGATCCCCATCTCCCTCATATTAAACAAACTAAAAATAAATCTCCTATCCTGTCACTGAGCTGTAGAATCCTCTCCCTATAATATTTAATTATCTGTGAAAAAATGACGACCATCCTTTAATAAGATCCTCGTCAAACAGACATTCAATGTTTGTTTTTAACCCTAATGTGTGTAACAAACCTAGTGAATGGTTTTTTCTTGTTTTTATGCACAAACTACAACAAAACCCTGAGTAAAACAGCTTGATTGGCTGTAAGGAGAGCGGAGACAGAGGTAACTATGTAACGCGTATTACTGAGGGTAAACTGGCCTGACGCCGTATGCTGGGCTGACAGAACACCTGACTGGAGCGGAGCATAGAGTCATCCCGGGTGGAGTACTTTCTTGTGATTGATTTAAACAAGGGAGCTCTGTGATTCTTGGCAAATCATCCCCTGTATAAAAAAATATGCATTTGTGTATCGAGGCACATAAGGAGAGTCTCAAAAATCCACACACAATTCAGTGAAGTTTAAAGAGCACTGCTACTTTGGAATTTAATTGATTGTTTATGGACCAGAAATACTTTGATGAATCATTTGTTGTGTGTGTGTGTGTGTGTGTGTGTGTGTGTGTGTGTGTGTGTGTGTGTGTGTGTGTGTGTGTGTGTGTGTGTGTGTGTGTCTTGTATGGTTGTGTGGATCATGCTGTGTGTGTGTGTGGATCTTGTATGGTTGTGTGGATCATGCTGTGTGTGTGTGTGTGGATCTTGTATGGTTGTGTGGATCATGCTGTGTGTGTGTGTGTCTTGTATGGTTGTGTGGATCATGCTGTGTGTGTGTGTGGATCTTGTATGGTTGTGTGGATCATGCTGTGTGTGTGTGGATCTTGTATGGTTGTGTGGATCATGCTGTGTGTGTGTGGATCTTGTATGGTTGTGTGGATCATGCTGTGTGTGTGTGTGTGTCTTGTATGGTTGTGTGGATCATGCTGTGTGTGTGTGTGGATCTTGTATGGTTGTGTGGATCATGCTGTGTGTGTGTGTGTGTGTGTGTGTGGATCTTGTATGGTTGTGTGGATCATGCTGTGTGTGTGTGTGGATCTTGTATGGTTGTGTGGATCATGCTGTGTGTGGATCTTGTATGGTTGTGTGGATCATGCTGTGTGTGTGTGGATCTTGTATGGTTGTGTGGATCATGCTGTGTGTGTGTGTGGATCTTGTATGGTTGTGTGGATCATGCTGTGTGTGTGTGTGTGGATCTTGTATGGTTTTGTGGATCATGCTGTGTGTGTGTGTGTGTCTTGTATGGTTGTGTGGATCATGCTGTGTGTGTGTGGATCTTGTATGGTTGTGTGGATCATGCTGTGTGTGTGTGTGGATCTTGTATGGTTGTGTGGATCATGCTGTGTGTGTGTGTGGATCTTGTATGGTTGTGTGGATCATGCTGTGTGTGGATCTTGTATGGTTGTGTGGATCATGCTGTGTGTGTGTGGATCTTGTATGGTTGTGTGGATCATGCTGTGTGTGTGTGTGGATCTTGTATGGTTGTGTGGATCATGCTGTGTGTGTGTGGATCTTGTATGGTTGTGTGGATCATGCTTTGTGTGTGTGTGGATCTTGTATGGTTGTGTGGATCATGCTGTGTGTGTGTGTGTCTTGTATGGTTGTGTGGATCATGCTGTGTGTGTATGGATCTTGTATGGTTTTGTGGATCATGCTGTGTGTGTGTGGATCTTGTATGGTTGTGTGGATCATGCTGTGTGTGTGTGTGTGTCTTGTATGGTTGTGTAGATCATGCTGTGTGTGTGTGTGGATCTTGTATGGTTGTGTGGATCATGCTGTGTGTGTGTGGATCTTGTATGGTTGTGTGGATCATGCTGTGTGTGTGTGGATCTTGTATGGTTGTGTGGATCATGCTGTGTGTGTGTGTGTGGATCTTGTATGGTTGTGTGGATCATGCTGTGTGTGTGTGTGTCTTGTATGGTTGTGTGGATCATGCTGTGTGTGTGGATCTTGTATGGTTGTGTGGATCATGCTGTGTGTGTGTGTGGATCTTGTATGGTTGTGTGGATCATGCTGTGTGTGTGTGTGGATCTTGTATGGTTGTGTGGATCATGCTGTGTGTGTGTGTGTCTTGTATGGTTGTGTGGATCATGCTGTGTGTGTGGATCTTGTATGGTTGTGTGGATCATGCTGTGTGTGTGTGTGGATCTTGTATGGTTGTGTGGATCATGCTGTGTGTGTGTGTGTCTTGTATGGTTGTGTGGATCATGCTGTGTGTGTGTATGGATCTTGTATGGTTTTGTGGATCATGCTGTGTGTGTGTGGATCTTGTATGGTTGTGTGGATCATGCTGTGTGTGTGTGTGTGTGTGTGTCTTGTATGGTTGTGTGGATCATGCTGTGTGTGTGTGTGGATCTTGTATGGTTGTGTGGATCATGATGTGTGTGTGTGTGGATCTTGTATGGTTGTGTGGATCATGCTGTGTGTGTGTGTCTTGTATGGTTGTGTGGATCATGCTGTGTGTGTGTATGGATCTTGTATGGTTGTGTGGATCATGCTGTGTGTGTGTGTGTGTGGATCTTGTATGTGTCAGGACTCAGCCGACAGGGCCGTGCAGTTTCTGCCGGTTTTGCTTCTTTCAGCTTTCTCCGCAGTTGTTTGCAGTTGACAGGTGGGCAGGGCGCACGCACCTGCTGCTGGTTGAGCTGTGTCTGATCGCACTATAAGAGCAGCATCCAGACAGCAGGAGGACGCCAGAGTGTTAACTGTAGTGGTTACCTCACGATCGCCTTCCAGAGGGTCCCACTCGTGCTGACTCCAGGTTCTGAGTTCCCACAGGGTCCTCCCTTTCTCCCGGCTCCAAGCAAGGTGCTTCGAGCCACTCTGGTTTCTCCTGCTTCCCTGGATCATTGTAAAGTAAGCGCAGCTCTGTCACCCTCAAGCCCGAGCCCCACCTGTCACTGAGACACCCGCCTCCAGCTCCATCGATCAGAGCCTGAGTCCGCTCCGTCCTCCCCCGGTTAGGTTCCTGCGTCCGGTGAAGTTGAACGGGTCCCGGTGCTGTTGCTTCCCCGTCGACTCCGTTGCTTCCATTATCTCTCTCAATAAACAGTTAACTGATCCCTGTTGCCGTGTGTGTTTTGCATGTGGGCTAAATACGTTCAGCCGAACATGACAGTATGCTTGTGTGAATCGTGCTGTGCTTGTATGGATCTTGTATGCCTGCATGAATCATGCTGGTCGTGTGAAACTTGTATGACCCAGAAAAAAAATGGTGGTACACCAAATGCAACGCAGGAACTCTCCTTTAAAACCTTGCAATGGGTCACATGACTCCGGCTGTTCCTACTGCTGGCAGTTTAGACATTATTTCCCTGTTTTTGAATATGAAGACATGAAAAATTCATTTTCATACACGGTGCCTAGTCTCCCACAGATCTACCATCTTTAGTTTTGTTCCATTAGAAATGTCTCAAAGGTAAAGGGTGTAAGTGTAGTGCTGTGGGCTGACGTTGCTCTCCTACCCCTCTTGATAGCTGCCTTTCCAGCCTCATAGAGTGGATGCTGAGTGTCAGCCAGCCAGGGCTTGGCCCCAATCACCATGGTAACCGTCAGCTTGTTAGGACTCCTCCTCTTGGCAAACACAGACTGAAGGTAGTCTGTTACCTAAAGCCCCAAAACAATACAGCAATAAGAAAGACTGTAGAAAAACCAGGACTGCAGCTTCTATGTTACCTGCTTCTTGACTGTGGCCGGGTCCATGTCTGGGACTTGTCTTATGGAGAACTTAGCCGTGACTTTAGCAGGGATGACGGTCTTAGTTCCAGGGTCAGAAAAGGCTCCCTCAATACCGTGGATGGAAACAGTGGGGTAGCGCCACCTATGGGCCAGCAGGTCCACCTGTGGAGTAGCAGCGCAGACACAGCCAGTCATTGGGTCGGCTGAAAACGTACAGAGTTACTCTTTTCCTACCTTGTTGTTGTACATGAGCTGGCCGACGCCGATCTTGTTCTTGTAGTGATCCACGTCAAACTCGATATCCTGATACATCTTCCACTCTTCATCCGACAGCGGAGCCACTGCTTCCCGGATCCCCGGGATCAGAATCTTCCCACTGGGGCTGATCAGTGTGTCTGAAGGGTTCATACCAAACAGTTTGCTGTTGTTTACTCATTTCTTCTGCTCTTTACGACAAACATGAACTAAAGAAAGACCTGCGATCAATGACTGCAGAAGCCGCTCCCTAATCAGCTGACTGAAGGTTTTTCTCAGGATTTGCAGGTCAGGCTTTCCCATAACTAGGCTATGTTTTGGGGACTTATAGGTATTTTGGGACCAATGACTGGTCTCCATGAGAAGAAGTTCTTCCATTAGAGTGAGGGTTAGGTGATAACTGCGTTTAGGTTCAGGTCTGGGTGAGAACATAGAAATGAATGAGAAATTAAAATAATAGAAAGTCCCCACAAGCATCATGTGACACAACAGGTGTCTGTGTGTGTGGCCATGTCTTTAATACCTGGTGGGGACAATTTCCTAGGAATATGCTACATTTTGGGGACTCATAGGTACTTGTGGGGACCAACAACTGTTTGTTGTTTTCTCCATCCTGTGGAAGATGGTTCTCCTTGCATTCTCTAGTATAAAAGGTCCTAATGATGGGTCTGAGGTCCGATAGATTTCAGTGACTTTAACTGATTTTTATTATTTGGTTTGTTTGCTTGTTGATTAGTTGGCAAAATCTCTTGAAAATGCATGAATGGATTTTAATAAAAATCAGAACAGAGGTGCGCCTCATGCCAAAGAACAATCCATTAAACTTTGGTGATGATCCGGATCATAACCTGGACAGAGGAATTTTTTTGAAGGATTTTTTAGCATTGAAACGGAGACACTCAGTTTAGAGCAGTTCCCTCTAAACCAGCGGGTGGCGTTAGTGAATAATAATAACTTCAGCATTAGCACCTGTGTATCACACATAAAAAAAGAGACATGCTTCGCGCAAAGTCTCGATCTGCTGATTGAGGAAGAAAGTTGGTTTGTTAAAGGATTACTTGAAAAGCTAGAAAAGTAATTTTATGATATTTTCATCAGAGGTGTGCCTCATGCAAAGGATCTATTCATTCAAATCAAGATAATGAGTTTCAGATGTAGGAGTAAGACACAATATGAGGGAAACATTTTCTGCTGAGTTATTATCATTATTTTTTATTGTTATTCTTTTATTTGATGAAGAAGAATAAAAATTTACAAAACAGCAGAAAAGGGAAGACATGAAAAGAAAAAGGGGCGGAGCTTTCACAGATGGATTCATGGGAACAGAGAGGGTTTAGTCACAGCATCTAATAGCAGTGTTTCCTGCAGTCTCTTGATTTGAGTCGAAAACAACAGGAAAGTTTTAGTTTATTATTAATTTGCTGAGTCATCCCCAGCAGCTGGTTTATGGGCGGAGCTTCCAGGCGAAGCCACGTCTTTGTCATTCTGCCTTTTTGGCTGCAATGGTGAATATTTCAAACCGATATTTATCATTTCTTCTGCATCATATATGCAGGAAGAAAACCATCCAGGATCCTTTGGCAGACATGGGCAATTTTGAGTCAACAAGTCATCTCCATGTCATGTATTTGTTCTACCCAGCCACTGAAGCAGGTGAGTCCAATCTTCACTGTGAATTAACCTGTGCAGATTGGACTCACCTGGTTAATTGGCTGGGTAGATTAAATACATGACATGGAGATGACTTGTTGACTCCACATTGCCCATGTCTGACCTTTGGTCTAGTTTGAGTCAGAATTCTCTCTATGGTTTCAGACACCGTCTCCCAGATGGATTTTATTTGATCACATCCCAGAAAACATGGGAGCGATTAGCTTCTGTACATCGAGTCTGACTCTGCTATCCCCCCCGCACTGATGAGGAGTAATAAAGAATCTCCTCTCATTTCCATCTAAAGTCCCTCCGTCTCCTGGAAGCAGTTGTTGTTTAATGGAAGCTACACATTTTGAGCCAATCATCGTCTGACAGGCCAATAGTTCAGCCTCCCATTAACTTGGCTGTGAGGCCCTTATATTATAGGCGGGCATCTAGGGTTAGGGCCCAAAACTGAAAGGGAATCAAAAATACAAACCACCATCCTAAGACTCGACAATAAGTTGCCATGGAAACGCTTCACTCCATAAACAGAGCTACTGGAGGAGGAGATGAAGCAGCAGAGGATTGAGCAGAAGTCCAGGCGCGGTCAGTCGGTAATCTCTCCCAGATTATCTCTCTGCAATATGCCCAGAGCAGGAGCAGAACTCCATGTCTAATAGTTTATTCTGGAACCTCTGGTTCAGCAGAGCGTCTGCTTGTCCGTGCAGTGAGATAGTGATGCTATTTATGGGTTAGGCCTGAATGGTCGACCTACTGCTGTGGTTTTCCTCTTTCAGTTCTGTCTTCAGGGTATCATCGCCTCCCGGTCCTTTGTAGCTGTAGATTGTTGCTAACCTGTCCTCCCTCTGCAGCATCTTGAACTAAGGTTCATCTAAACGTGTGATCAGAATAAAGCTGGATGTGAGTTTAATGGGATAATAAAGCTGAAGAGCGACTGAGCTGAAAAGTTATAAAAAAACAAGTGAAGAAAAAGTCAAAAACATCTTTCCAGCCGGTAACCACATCAGATTATTTACTTTACATTCTCTGTCTTAGCTGATTTCTTATTTCACCCCCCCCCCCATCCTCCCCACCTTCTCCAGAAGCACCATAGAGAGCGTTCTGAGCAGCTGTCTCACTGTGTGGTGTGGAGGCTGCAGCGCCTCAGACTGGAAGAAGGTGAGAACAGCAGAGAGGATCATGGGGGCTCCTCTTCCCTCCATTAAAGACATTTCATCCCAGCGCTGCGTGTCCCGAGCCCGTGACATCATCAATGACCCCTCACCCCCCCACCATGGACTGTTCTCCCTGCTGCCCTCTGGGAAGAGGCTTCACAGCACAGAACTCAGCTGAATGCTCTATTCATTTTGAACCATATTAATTTTCTCTTCTTTTTTCTTTCCTCTTTCTCTGTTTACATTCTGATCACTGCGGCACTTTATAAATGGGAATGTTCATTTCACAGTTTTAAAGCTCAGTGTAAAAAATGACAATAAAGTCTGTCTGAGACTAATGTGTTTTTAAAGGTCCAACTGTTTGGATGGGACATGATCACCATCACCTAAGCTAACTTTGGTTGACCTCTTAGACCCACCGAGAATGCCAATAAGGTCAGTCATGGGTTCGATCACCGTTCCTCCATAAACACCAGAGTGTAAGTCCTGCCTCGAACCTTCAACCTGCAGAACAACACAAGAAGCAGAAAGTCTCAGAAAGAGAGATGCAGGATAATTCAAACGGCTCTGTGAACAGACCTCAGCATAGAAGTAGCAGTTCCCTCTGGTGCCGTAGGTGAGGGCGGGTCGTCTGCTCAGCCAGCCACAGTCAGAGATGATGATGTAGTCCACATCAGAGAAGAAGGTGTGGTTCTGGGCCAGGATCATGGCATCCAGGCCGTTAGAGCCGGTCTCCTCCATGCCCTCAATCAGGAACTTCACGTTTACTGGCAAATCCTGCTCCAGACGTTAGTAGAGTTCAACAGTGAGAGTAAAAAACTCTGTGATGAAAATGACCTAAAACATCCGGTGATTTTTCTCACCATGCTGAGGGCTTGGTACGCCTTCACAGCGTGAATCCAGGCTAAAACTGGAGCCTTGTTGTCTGACGTTCCTCTTCCATATAGATTCCCTACAGGGAGAAAAATACGTTTTCATAAAACCATTTGGAATCAAATCCTTCCAGAGAAAATTGAAAGATAAACTCCACATTATCCCAATAAATTCATCATTATGGAGATATGTTTCATTTTTTATGTTCAATCAGTCAATTCTGACACAAGACACATCAAAATATCTGTTTTGGATAAAAGTTTATAATTTCAAGCATCCATAAATTTGGGCGCTTTCTTTGATGATTGTATGGAAACCTGGAATGGCAAACGAGAAAAAAAATCTGGATAAGAACAAATCTGGACGGATGGAAAAGAGTTTTTACTACAATGTTTTAGGTCAAATTTTAATCTTTTATAAATGAAACTACATTAATCAGAACATTCTTAAACAAGAAAGATAATCTTTTTTTTAACTTTCCTTTTAGGGCATAAAAGAAGACTAGATTCTTCTTTTCCTTTCAGCAGCGGTAAAGTAGATTCAATCTAAATCAATTCAATTCAATTCAGTTTATTTATATAGCGCCAAATTCACAACACATGTCATCTCAAGGCACTTTACAGTTCAACCAGATCATACAGTCAAATTGATACAAAGTTTTCTATCTAAGGAAAACCAGTTGATTGCATTGACTCATTGACTCAAATACAATCCCCCACACTAAGCATGCTTGTAGCGACAGTGGAGAGGAAAAACTCCCTTTTAACAGGAAGAAACCTCCAGCAGAACCAGGCTCAGTGTGAGCGGCCATCTGCCGAGGCCGACTGGGGTTCAAGGAGACAGAAGCAGAGATACAAAAAGCAGCTGTAAAAGGCGGCCCCGTCCAGGAAACACACAGCCAGGCAGACGAGCTCCAAGGCAGCTCCCATGCCAGAGGACGAAGAGAGCACATCCACTCAGTCACGGCCAGAGAAACAGGACCACACTGGAAAACAGGCCGATCTCCAACATCTATAAACAAGGGTGTTGATGGAAGCAGCACAGCTGATGTTTCTTTCCAGGATGACGTCACAGCCAAACAGGAACAGACGAGGCAAAGCTACTCTGAGGAAAAGCAGAGAGAGCAGAAGGTTAGAGATTGAACTAACAGATTCTGCAGAATAGGAGAACAGAGAGAGAATGAAGCAGAATGATGAAATGGGGGTCCCTATGTCCTCCAAAAGTCTAAGCCTATAGCAGCATAACTATAGAGATAGCTCAGGATAACCTGAGCCACTCTAACTAGAAGCTTTATCAAAAAGGAAAGTTTTAAGCCTAGCCTTAAAAGTAGACAGGGTGTCTGCCTCACGGACTAAAACTGGTAGTTGGTTCCACAGGAGAGGAGCCTGATAACTAAAAGATCTGCCTCCCATTCTACTTTTAGAAATTCTAGGAACCACTAGTAAACCTGCAGATTGAGAGCGAAGTGCTCTGTTAGGAACATAAGGAACAATCAGATATCTGATATAAGATGGAGCTTGGCCATTTAAGGCTTTATATGTGAGAAGGAGGATTTTAAATTCTATTCTTGATTTAACAGGAAGCCAATGAAGAGAAGCCAGGATAGGAGAGATATGATCTCTCTTTTTCATTTTCATCAGAACCCTGGCTGCAGCATTTTGGATCAGCTGAAGGCTTTTAACTACAGTTTGTGGACTTCCTGATAGTAAAGAATTACAATAGTCCAGCCTTGAAGTAACAAATGCATGGACTAGTTTCTCAGCATCACCCCTGGACAGGATATTTCTAATTTTTGCAATGTTCCTCAGATGAAAGAAGGAAATTCTAGAAACCTCTTTGATCTGGGATTTAAATGACAGACCTGATCAAAAATAACACCAAGATTTTTTACTTTATTATCTGAAATCAGTTTAATCCCATCCAAATGAAGTGACTGGCTAATCAGCTTCTTTTTCAGAGACTCTGGTCCAAAGACTATAACTTCTGTTTTATCTGCATTCAGAAGCAGAAAATTAAGAGTCATCCAGGTTTTTATGTCTTCAAGACATGCCTGTAATCTATGTAATGGGTTAGCTTCATCTGGATTTATAGACAGATATAGCTGGGTATCATCAGCATAACAGTGGAAATTAATCCCATGCTGTCTAATAATTCTACCAATTGGGAGCATGTATAAAGTAAAGAGAATTGGTCCTAGCACTGATCCCTGTGGTACTCCACAGGTAACCTTTGAGCGTGTTGAAGATCTATCATTAACATGAACAAACTGAATTCGATCAGATAGATCAGATTTAAACCAGTCTAGTGCTGTTCCTTTAATTCCAACAAAATATTAAAGTCTTTCTAAAAGAATATTATGGTCAACTGTATCAAATGCAGCACTAAGATCCAACAGGACGAGCACAGATACAAGTCCATTATCTGAGGCCATGAGAATATCATTAGTGACTTTCACCAGAGCTGTTTCAGTGCTATGATGAGCTCTAAAGCCAGACTGAAACTCTTCAAAAAGTTCATTATGGTGTAAGTGATCGCAAACTTGTTTGGCAACTACTTTCTCAAGAATTTTGGATAAGAAAGGAAGATTGGATATAGGTCTATAATTGACCAAGTCATCTGGGTCAAGAGACGGTTTCTTAAGCAGAGGTTTAATTACAGCAACCTTAAAAGCTTTAGGTACATATCCCTGTAACAGAGATAGATTAATCACATCTAAAATGGAGGAGGAGATCAAAGGGAATACCTCCTTAAATAACCTGGTTGGAACTGGATCTAACATACAAGTTGAAGGCTTAGATGAAGACAATAATTTTGCTAATTCAGAGAGTTCAACTGGATCAAAGCAGTCTATCAATCAAGGGTTTCTATTATTCTCTGACGTGTGAAGTCAATAACCGTTGAAGTTTCATAATGACTTTATTCAGCTTTTATAACTAAAATATTAATAAATAACATCATAAGTACAAATAAGAACAATCCAAGCATCCATATTTAGATTGTTTTCCAGTTATTTCTCCACCGGGTCTAATTCATTGTGCGAACGTTGGAGAAGCAGCCATAATGTTGGAATTCATTCGATATTATTTATAAATAATAACTGTATACCATCAGCAACTAATACACTGTTTGCGCCTCATTGTTCAGAAATGAAGAAATGATTGTTGGAAACCAGGTAATTTCAAGAAGGTCTGTGGTTTTACTTCAATGCTACTATTGGTAAAACAAAGATTTAGAAAAAATAGCCTTGAAAAAACTTTCTTCAATTGCTTTTAGAAAAAAAAGAAGAAGGTTCAACTTTTCTGATTTTTCTTCTCTGGAAACATATTTCTTTCATCATATGGAAACATCAAAGTGTGTTGGAAGGTGTTACCTTGGATATCTGTGAGGTTGTAGGGATCCGTAGCCCAGCCGTCCTCCAGCTTCGCCGGCTGGACATCCACATGACCGTAGACGCACACCGTGTGCTTGCCAGGGTCGCTCCCAAACCGCGCCGTCACTACGTTGGGCAGGGCTAACATCTGCCCGTTTGGAAGCTGCAGGGACAACCACATGGAAAGGTTTGGAAACACTGTGCAGGTAAGAGGGGGAAGTGGGGGAGGATGCAGGGACAGCTGGGAGACAAGCATCTGGGAACAGCTTCTGAAGAGCTGGGTGTTTAGAGAGGAACCTGCTTCTGGCAGCTGAGGAGCAAAGGGCCTCAGATTCCTCCAAATCTGTTGCAATTTTCACCAGTAAATGCAAAACCTCATTCAGACAATGATTGTGTTTCAGTGAGAGATGATGCAAACGTAACCTGACCTTCAAAGTTCAGTTTTCTTTTAAAATCAAGTAATCTTTTGATAAAACTAACAGGAGCTCAGATAAATAATTGTTTAAATTCATTGTATTACAGATTTTATTTAATTAAAAAGTTTAAAAGAAACACCAACATTAAGAAATATGGTAAGGAGCAAACGTACTCTAACATTTTATTGAGGGTTTTAAGCATCTGATGATGTTTATATTGTTGTAGAGTAGCGTCATCAGCAGCTAACGGCTGCGAACAGGTGAAATGGTTTAGAGACTAATTCAACGGTGAGTGAAACCCTGAGATTGGATCAGTTACCTGTATGATACTAATTGTGCTATAAAAGGTAACAGCTGATGAAACAGCTGTAGCATTAGCTCAGTGCTGTGCAAAGATGCTAACCTTGCTAAGTAGACGTTGGCTAATCTGTTACCATGGAAATTGGTGCTAAATGTGCAGCATGCTCTTTCTTTCCTTTGTTATAAATGCATTTGTTTTCACTAGAGTTTATAAGAGAATCTAATTTTTAGTTCATGTTAATTTTCTGAAAGATATTTTCTTATATGTGTGGAAAAAGGTGCTAAAGCACCAGTTACGTATCTTTTATTTAGGTGATTTAAGGGTAAACTTTTAGTGCATTCCCCACTAACCCTACACCTAATCCTAACCTAACCCTAACCAGTGCAGGAGGGGATGGTAAAGCACGATGAGCCTTATGTCCTCTAAATCACTGTGAATGTCTCTGTATTTATTGTTTTAGCACAAAGGTTCCTCTTTACTTTATGTTCATTAGCAATTTGAAAGATCATAACTTGACTACTTGAGGTTAAGTGTTAATGTGAGAGAAGAATGTAATTACTTATGGTTGTCTACTATGAGCGCTTTAGGTTTGATAATTGATATTTTTGTCGTAGGACTAAGCTGTGAAGGAAATGATTTTCAAACCAATTGATATGAGGCGAAATGCTATTGATTGGTGATCTATGGAGTGGGGAAGGAAAATGGAACTAATGGACTTTCTTCTGGCCAATCCATAGGTCAGGGTTTTTTGTTACCCAGATTTTCCAGTGAAATCAGTGGATTTGGAGTCACATCCATCCCAGATTGGAGGGTTAGGGTTGAGTTGAATCTGCAGTGGATGTTCATCCCCTGCATGCACACATTCCCAGTGTGAGCTGGGTGGCGAGCCAACTGAACCGTGACCTTTGATTTGATGCAGTCTCATCTCCCTTCCCTCACAGGGTGTGAGGTGGGACTGATGAACACTGATTTCTGACACTGGTTCTGGTACCAATATATCACAGACTCAAGGTAAAAATGGCCCCAATGAGCAAAAGAACTGTTTGTTTTATTCTTCCTAACAACTCTTGCCGGCTTTATTTCTATTTTTTTTTTGTATTTTTTCATATACATTTATACTGTTTGAATTTAAATGGAATTTTGTATGTGAAGACGTTCTTGTTCAAAGAAACTGTTAATATAGCAACTCAGTCACTGTTGTCTGTCATTACTGAGGTCAATCCACAGCCTCTTAAGGCTGAGCATCTTCTGTTACTGGTCCTGTTATTGTTACAAATCACTTAGTGCCTGTTTCTCTATCACCAAATCGTGATAAAGGTTACAGAAAGCTTTCTGCTCTTATAAGGTGTTTCATCAAAATACTGGATAATGATTGGATATCTGTTCACTGCTCCATGGAAACTTCCATCTGCAGAAAGGATTCAGTCTGACTGAGAGCACTGCTTAAGCTCTTAGCCATATCTGACTCTGGAAATGTATTTTTCTACGTGGAAAGGGTTCAATCCATGGGCTGCAGCCAGCGTGGTGAAGTGTCACTTCAACCGGAGTTCTGGTTACCAACCTCTTGCTCTCCGATGTCCACCAGTTCCACGGTCCCTCCCATCAGTCGCAGCTTCTCAGCCACCTTCTCCATCATACGGTGCAGCTCTGGTCTTTTCAGAATGTTGCTCGAGTCACTTTCGATTGCCACCCAGTCCCTGAGAGCCTGCAACACAAGTGGAAGGACTGTGGTGAGTCCAGGGCACAGTTCCTGTTATTAAGAAATCAGTGAGAAAATAAATATTTATGCCTTAGAAAGTCAGAACCACTCAGAGCAACATCTCCAACCGTTCTTCATTTCTGGTTAAATGTTTTACCTGACATTAATGAGTTTTAATCTCTCGTATTATTTTACTAAATATGGGACATCAGTTGTTATTTAATGAAAACTGACCTGATCAGCTGACCTCTACTCAGCTAGTAACCACTGATCAGGCCCCAAATCTAGGCATAGTGCTGGATTCAGACTTGAACCTACCTCAGACTTCAATTTAAAATTAATTGAATCACTGTACAAAAAAATCTCTAAAAGTGTTTGACCAAAAACCTAATTCTGTCCATGTATGTAATATTTTGAACAAGTACAATCTTTTAAATTTGAAAATTTTATATATTTTAAGTATGTATGCTTCATTTATAAAGCGCTGCATGGACTAGCCCCACCTCCTGTCTCTACTCTGTTCAAACTTCAAATGGCCTGAAAAGCAGGGCCTCCTCCAGAGGAGACTGTGAGGTTCCTCACAGAAGAACAACTTTTGGTCAGAATGCTCTCTCTGTGAGAGCCACTAACATCTGGAACAGTCTTCCTCTCCACATACGGGAGAGCCCTACACTGATCAGCTTTAGAGTTCAACTCAAACTACAGATGAAAACAAACCAGTCATGTAACCACTAAACTCTTAACATTTCCTTGTGATGCTTATATTGTATATTATATGTTGTTTCTTATGTATTTGCCTGCCTAGGGACTACGGATGAAAACTAGCTTTGTAGCTATAATCCGGCATATTTACATTTGTTTTTATACTGATGTTCATTAATGTACATTGTCCCTATTCAAATAAATAAATAAATAAACCTCCAAAAGCATTTAAAGACAATTAAAAGGTCGGCTTTTTATCACCTGAAGAACATTTCCAGGATTAAAGGACTAATGTCTCAGCATGGTCTGGAAAAACTAATTCATGCATTTATTTTTATGAACCAAATCTATCTGGTTTTCCTATTATTGCCTCCTGGTGGTCTTGTTTTGAAAACCTCTGAGGTAAATGATTGGCACCTCAACATGTTCCTCTTGGTGGTCATCAATGTACTGGGCCAGCTGGGTGTACTGGAAAGCCTGGGCGTGACAAACGACCAGCAGGATGATGGGCAACGTCTGAAGATTCATCTTTATGGAAACAGATCAGTAAGGCTGAAAATTAAACAAAGAATAATTATTAATCTCTTATGCACAACCAGGAAATTATTTCACAGGATCTGCAAGTTCTTACTGAAAAATCAAAAATACTTTGACTTCAGAAAGTTTTCACACTCTTATTAAACTCATCTGGTGTCTCAACTTTGTTTGCATGTTTTCAGCATGTATGGATGTTCATGCTGCCCTTGGAGGAAGCTGGGTGCAAAAGCAGACAGTGACACTAGAGAACATGCAGGACAGTGGAGACACAAGTAGAACACGCAGGACAGTGGAGACACAAGTAGAACATGCAGGACAGTGGAGACACAAGTAGAACACGCAGTACAGTGGAGACACAAGTAGAACATGCAGGACAGTGGAGACACAAGTAGAACACGCAGGACAGTGGAGACACAAGTAGAACATGCAGGACAGTGGAGACACAAGTAGAACATGCAGGACAGTGGAGACACAAGTAGAACACGCAGGAAAGTAGAGACCAACAAGAACATGCTGGACAGTGGAGACACAACTAGAACACGCAGGACAGTGGAGACACAAGTAGAACATGCTGGACAGTGGAGACACAAATAGAACACGCAGGAAAGTGGAGACGAACAAGAACATGCTGGACAGTGGAGACACAACTAGAACACGCAGGACAGTGGAGACCAACTAGAACACGCAGGACAGTGGAGACCAACCAGAACACGCAAGACAGTGGAGACCAACCAGAACACGCAAGACAGTGGAGACCAACTAGAACACACAGGACAGTAGAAACCAACTAGAACACACAGGACAGTGGAGACCAACTAGAACATGCAGGACAGTAGAAACCAACTAGAACACACAGGACAGTGGAGACCAACCGGAACATGCAGGACAGTGGAGACACAACTAGAACACACAGGACAGTGGAGACACAACTAGAACACACAGGACAGTGGAGACCAACTAGAACACGCAGGACAGTGGAGACCAACTAGAACACGCAAGACAGTGTAGACCAACTAGAACACGCAGGACAGTAGAAACCAACTAGAACACGCAGGACAGTGGAGACCAACCAGAACATGCTGGACAGTGGAGACACAACTAGAACATGCAGGACAGTGGAGACACAAGTAGATCACGCAGGAAAGTGGAGACCAACCAGAACATGCTGGGCAGTGGAGACACAACTAGAACATGCAGGACAGTAGAGACCAACTAGAACACGCAGGAAAGTGGAGACCAACTAGAACATGCTGGACAGTGGAGACACAACTAGAACATGCAGGACAGTAGAGACCAACTAGAACACGCAGGACAGTGGAGACGAACTAGAACACGCAGGAAAGTGGAGACCAACCAGAACATGCTGGACAGTGGAGACACAACTAGAACATGCAGGACAGTAGAGACCAACTAGAACACGCAGGATAGTGGAGACACAACTAGAATATGAAGGACAGTGGAGACACAAGTAGAACATGCAGGACAGTGGAGACACAAGTAGAACACGCAGGACAGTGGAGACACAAGTAGAACATGCAGGACAGTGGAGACACAAGTAGAACATGCAGGACAGTGGAGACACAAGTAGAACATGCAGGACAGTGGAGACACAAGTAGAACATGCAGGACAGTGGAGACACAAGTAGAACACGCAGAAAAGTAGAGACCAACAAGAACATGCTGGACAGTGGAGACACAACTAGAACACGCAGGACAGTGGAGACACAAGTAGAACATGCTGGACAGTGGAGACACAAATAGAACACGCAGGAAAGTGGAGACGAACAAGAACATGCTGGACAGTGGAGACACAACTAGAACACGCAGGACAGTGGAGACCAACTAGAACACGCAGGACAGTGGAGACCAACTAGAACACGCAAGACAGTGTAGACCAACTAGAACACGCAGGACAGTACAAAACAAACTAGAACACGCAGGACAGTGGAGACCAACCAGAACATGCTGGACAGTGGAGACACAACTAGAACATGCAGGACAGTGGAGACACAAGTAGAACACGCAGGAAAGTGGAGACCAACCAGAACATGCTGGGCAGTGGAGACACAACTAGAACATGCTGGGCAGTGGAGACACAACTAGAACATGCAGGACAGTAGAGACCAACCAGAACATGCTGGGCAGTGGAGACACAACTAGAACACGCAGGAAAGTGGAGACCAACCAGAACATGCTGGGCAGTGGAGACACAACTAGAACATGCAGGACAGTAGAGACCAACTAGAACACGCAGGAAAGTGGAGACCAACTAGAACATGCTGGACAGTGGAGACACAACTAGAACATGCAGGACAGTAGAGACCAACTAGAACACGCAGGACAGTGGAGACGAACTAGAACACGCAGGAAAGTGGAGACCAACCAGAACATGCTGGACAGTGGAGACACAACTAGAACATGCAGGACAGTAGAGACCAACTAGAACACGCAGGATAGTGGAGACACAACTAGAATATGAAGGACAGTGGAGACAAACTCGAACACCCAGAACAGTGGAGACCAACTAGAAGACGCAGGACAGTGGAGACCAACTAGAACACGCAGGACAGTGGAGACCAACTAGAACACACAGGACAGTGGAGACCAACTAGAACACGCAGGACAGTGGAGACCAACTAGAACACGCAGGACAGTGGAGACCAACTAGAACACGCAAGACAGTGCAGAACAACTAGAACACGCAGGAGAGTGGAGACCAACTAGAACACGCAAGACAGTGGAGACCAACTAGAACACGCAGGACAGTGGAGACCAACTAGAACACGCAAGACAGTGGAGACCAACTAGAACACGCAGGACACTGGAGACCAACTAGAACACGCAAGACTGTGGAGACCAACTAGAAGACGCAGGACTGTGGAGACCAACTAGAACACGCAAGACAGTGGAGACCAACCAGAACACGCAAGACAGTGGAGACCAACCAGAACACGCAAGACAGTGGAGACCAACTAGAACACACAGGACAGTAGAAACCAACTAGAACACACAGGACAGTGGAGACCAACTAGAACATGCAGGACAGTAGAAACCAACTAGAACACACAGGACAGTGGAGACCAACCGGAACATGCAGGACAGTGGAGACACAACTAGAACACACAGGACAGTGGAGACACAACTAGAACACACAGGACAGTGGAGACCAACTAGAACACGCAGGACAGTGGAGACCAACTAGAACACGCAAGACAGTGGAGACCAACTAGAACACGCAGGACAGTAGAAACCAACTAGAACACACAGGACAGTGGAGACCAACTAGAACACGCAGGACAGTGGAGACCAACTAGAACACGCAGGACAGTAGAAACCAACTAGAACACACAGGACAGTGGAGACCAACTAGAACATGCAGGACAGTAGAAACCAACTAGAACACACAGGACAGTGGAGACCAACCGGAACATGCAGGACAGTGGAGACACAACTAGAACACACAGGACAGTGGAGACCAACTAGAACAACCAGGACAGTGGAGACCAACTAGAACACGCAGGACAGTGGAGACCAACTAGAACACACAGGACAGTGGAGACCAACTAGAACAACCAGGACAGTGGAGACCAACTAGAACTTTGGTTTAGATCTTTCTCTGCTTTAACACACCAGATTGAGATGACTGCAGTAAAAGAGAAGCCTGATCACCAGCTGCTGGAGCAGAAACCCATTCAGCTGTAGACTGGATGAGCAAAACCTGCAGATTCAGAACCCTGAATCCTCTGAAGCGTCAGTAACTCCACTACAGACAGACTACTGTTCCTAGAATGGCGAGCTAACAGAGGCTCCACTCTGTGAACGTTGGTCCTTACCTTCTTCTCAGAGGTCCAGAGGTTTGATCAGGCGGTCTGTTGGAGAGACATTTATACACGTTCCCTGGTACTGCACTCTCCCAGGGCCCCTGGCTCAGGCTGTCAGATGTTTCCTGACGCTGAGCCAACAAAGGCGACCAATGAGGGCCTTCTTGTTGACCGGCACAGACCGCCTGCTGATTCATTGATCTCAGTCCAAGAATGTGCTCGGACTCTGGGGGGGGCAAGGAAAACACAGGATGTGAGAGTTCTAATCAGTGTGTTTCTCCAAAGTCATGAGTTGTGCAGCAGACGGTCGTTAGCATTCCAGCAATCCCAACCCTTCATCCTGTCACTGTTCTCTGAAGTTTGGCTTCAGTTTTCTGACCCAGACATGAAAGGAGATCAAGGTTCTGCTCAAGCGTGTAACTTAGTGATGAAAATAGGTGGGGGCGCTCTAAGGGAAGGGGCACTCTAAAGAAGGGGGCACTCTAAGGGAGGGGGCGCTCTAAGCATGGAGGCACTCTAAGGAAGGGGGCATTATAGGTCTCTCTACAGGTGGGGGTGCTCCTAGGGTGGGGGCACTCTAAGGGTGGGAGTGCTCTAAGGGAGGGGGCGTTCTAAGGGTGGGGGAGCTCTAAGGGTGGGGGAGCTCTAAGGTAGGGGGCGCTCTAGGCGTGGAGGCGCTCTAAGGGTGGGGGCGCTCTAAAGGAGGGGGCGCTCTAAGCATGGAGGCACTCTAAGGGAGGGGGCGCTCTAAGCATGGAGGCACTCTAAGGATGGCGGTGCTCTAAGCATGGAGGCACTCTAAGGGAGGGGGCGCTCTAAGCATGGAGGCACTCTAAGGATGGCGGTGCTCTAGGCGTGGAGGCGCTCTAAGGGAGGGGGCGCTCTAAGCATGGAGGCACTCTAAGGGAGGGGGCGCTCTAGGCGTGGAGGCGCTCTAAGGGAGGGGGCGCTCTAAGCATGGAGGCACTCTAAGGATGGCGGTGCTCTAAGGGTGGGGACGCTACTTGGGTGGGGGTGCTCTAAGGGTGGGAGTGCTCTAAGCATGGAGGCACTCTAAGGGAGGGGGCGCTCTAAGCATGGAGGCACTCTAAGGATGGCGGTGCTCTAAGGGTGGGGACGCTACTTGGGTGGGGGTGCTCTAAGGGTGGGAGTGCTCTAAGGGTGGGTGTGCTCTAAGCATGGAGGCACTCTAAGGATGGCGGTGCTCTAAGGGTGAGGACGCTCTAGGCGTGGAGGCGCTCTAAGGGAGGGGGCGCTCTAAGCATGGAGGCACTCTAAGGGAGGGGGCGCTCTAAGCATGGAGGCACTCTAAGGGAGGGGGCGCTCTAGGCGTGGAGGCGCTCTAAGGGAGGGGGCGCTCTAAGCATGGAGGCACTCTAAGGGAGGGGGGCGCTCTAAGCATGGAGGCACTCTAAGGATGGCGGTGCTCTAAGGGTGGGGACGCTACTTGGGTGGGGGAGCTCTAAGGGTGGCGGTGCTCCAAGCATGGAGGTGCTCTAAGGGTGGGGGCGCTACTTGGGTGGGGGCACTCTAAGGGAGGGGTGTTCTAAGGGTGAAGGCGCTCTAAGGGTGGGGGTGCTCTAAGGGTGAAGGCGCACTAAGGGTGGAGGCGCTCTAAGGAAGGGGGCATTCTAAGCCTCTCTACGGGTGGGGGTGCTCCTAGGGTGGGGGCACTCTAAGGGTGGGAGTGCTTTACGGGTGAAGGAGACTAGTAAAGAAGAATAAACTATGTTTTCTAAAGCTTCTTGCATTATAACGCTAACTGGTATAAACATAACCTTAAATTCTTCAATTCCCTGAGTTGGAGTCAGGTGTGTACGGTGGGGGGGGCTCCCAACATCTCTGCAACAGACTCCCCCCCCCCCCCCCCCCCCCCAACCTCTGATCTGGCTGTGATGTCACTGTGTCAGGAATCTGAACAGGTTAAAAAGACACTAAACAGAAAAATTAATATGTGACAATCGCCAGTGTAAATGAACTGCTGCAGCAACAAAAGGCAATGTTTACTGCACCACTAGAACAACAACACAGCAATTTCAAAGGCTTTGTCAAGCTAATAATGGACTCCACCAACACTAGACTGGAATCAATAACCAAGGAACTACAAGAAATAAAAACCAGCCTGCAGGACACACTAAAAGAAGTGGATGACATTCAAACTGAGACAGCAAATCTGAAGAACGCAGCACCTCGATGCAAACTGATGTTTTTAAGGCCTGTGACAGCTTGTTGGCTGGCAAGCCAATCCAGGCGGAATAACCTGGTATTTGAGGGGACACAGGAGTCACAGGGAGAAACCTGGTCAGAGACGGAGGAGAAGGTCAAACAAGTTGTGAAGGAAAAATTACAGCTGCAACGCGAGGTGGAGGTGGAGCGGCCCCACCGCACAGGAAGACCTGGAGGAGACCGACCGAGGCCGACTGGTAAAATTCCTAAGGCACAAGCACAGAACGGAAATACTGCAAAGGACCAGAAATCTGAAAGGTTCCAGAATTTACATAAACGAAGACTTCAATGAGGCAGTCAGAAGGAAAAGGAAAGAACTCATGCTGGAATTAAGAGCGGCGAGAGAATTACAGGACAAACTGATCATTCATCCCAGGTCCAGCACACCAAAACAACCAGGGCCAGCTAACGTTAATACATTAACAGGTAGGCCTATAGAATGTTGAAACTCACTATGTCATTAAATAAAATTCACACACATAGAAAGTCACTCACTACAAAGTCTGGTTGAATATGAGCTCCTGGAACTGAACACCTTCCAGTAAACTGAACATCATTCACAGGAAATGGAGAATGACATTGATCCTGAGAACAATGTCTTTGCTAACTGCAACTATTACACTGCTGAGCAACTTAATAGGTCAATCAAGACCGAACAGCAATTATCCATCATCCACTTTAACAGCAGAAGCCTGTATGCCAACTTCACAGTATCAAAGACCATCTAAAGCAATTGAAACAGAGCTTTAACATAATCGCAATAACAGAAACTTGGATAAACAGTGAAAAAGAATCAGGTTTTAGAATTGAAGGATATGAAATATTTTCTATTAACAGAGTTAACGACAGTGGGGGTGGTTTGATACTATATGTGGATAAGGATTTAAATTACAATGGGATGGAAAAATGGTGGTGAATAACTTATTGGAATTTGTCACAATAGAAATATGTATGGAAAATATTATTGTTAGTTGCATATACAGGTGACCAGGTTCGAATATTAACACTTTAAGGACTGGATGGAAGAGACATTAACAAAAACGAGCCAAAAAGTTATGTTCATCTGTGGGGGCTTCAATATGGACTTGTTAAATAACCATAAAATGAAATTTATCAACACTGTGTTTAGTCTAGGCCCCAAAATGACCAAACCCAGCTGAATTACTTCTCACTGTGCAACGCTAAGAGACAATATATTTACTAATACATACATAACAACACAGTAAATGGATTACTGATAAACGACATCAGTGACCACCTACCAATTTCTACAGTTTATGACAGCAACTACACTCTGAACAGACATGATAATAAACCAACTTCCAAAAGGGTCAGGACAGAAGAAACAATGGAGGCGTTGAAAGTTAATCTGCACAAGACTGGGAGTTTATTGATAAGGAAAAAGATGTTGACAAAGTATATGAAGAATTCTTAAGAATATTCAATTTATTATATGATAACAATTGTCCAATTAAAATATATAGCAGAAAACAAAAACTAAATGATAGACCATGGATTTCCAAGGGATTACAAAACGCCTGTAAAAAGAAAAATACACTTTATAGAGAATTTATTAAACACAGAACTATAGAGACCGAAAATAAATATAAGAAATATAGGAATAAGTTAACTAACATTATGAGATCTTGTAAAAAAGAATACTATGCAAAATTATTAGAAAATTATAAAGACAATATTAAAGGTATGTGGAACATTTTAAATAATATTATTAAAAATAATAATAGACAGGCTACTTATACTTATCCCCATTACTTCATTGAGAATGATAAAATATTAATAACATGGAGGATGTGGTTAATAATTTCAATAAATTTTTGGAAATGTGGACCAAACTTAGCTGAACCCCGGTTCAGCTAATCCCGGTTCAGCTAATCCCGGTTCAGCTAATCCCGGTTCAGCTAATCCCGATTCCACAATCATTAGAAAGTAAATATAAGACGCTAATAGAAAGAAATTCCAGTTCAATATTTCTGACAGCAGTAGATGAAAAAGAAATAATTGATATTGTTAAAGAATGCAAAAACAAACCATCCACTGATCACGATGGATTAGATATAAAAATGATTTTAAAAAAGTAATAGAGGGGATCGCCAAACCACCAACGAACATCTGCAATTTATCATTTTCAACCGGTAAATTTCCAACAAAAATGAAAATAGCAAAAGTGATTCCGCTATATAAAACTGGAAATAAACACCACTTCACAAATTACAGGCCTGTCTGTCTACTGTCACAATTTTCAAAAATTTTTGAACAATTATTTAACAACAGATTAGAGAAATTTATTGATAAAAATAAGCCACTCACTGACAGCCAATATGGATTTAGAAAAAATAGATCGACCTCACTAGCACTAACAGAACTCAGTGAAGGAATTACAAACTCCACAGATAAAAAGAAATATGCAGTTGGGATTTTCATTGATCTAAAAAAAGGATTTGAAAAAATAAATCACAAAATATTGATCAGTAAACTGGAACAAATCGGGATCAGGGGGGCCGCTCTAAACTGGATAAGTAGTTACCTGAGAGACAGACAACAATTTGTGAAGATAGGAGATTATAGGTCTGAATGTCTGGGCATTGCTTGTGGTGTCCCCCAGGGGTCAGTGTTGGGACCAAAGTTATTTTTATTATATATCAATGATATTTGTAAAGTATCTCAAGTATTGCATTTTGTATTATTTGCAGAGGTTATCAATAAATTTGAGTAAAACTACAATCATGGTATTTGGAAACGTAAATCAAAGCATTGAGCACAGATACAGATAGAAGGGTTAACATAGAAAGGCTTCATGAAAATAAATTCCTTGGAGTGATCATAGATGGCAACATTTGCTGGAAGCCTCACATAAAACACATCAAAACCAAACTGTCCAGAAGTATTTCAATCCTAGCAAGAGCTAAGCACATTCTGGATTCCAAAGCACTTCACATCCTGTACTGCTCACTACTGTTACCTTATTAGAATGAGTGTGTAGAGGTTTGGGGGAACACTTATCAACACTCACTGCAGCCACTAGTCATAATGTAAAAAAGAGCAATAAGAATCATTCACAATGCCGGACTATGGGATCATAACTCATTATTTCTAAAATCTAAACTGGTAAAATACCAAAACCTAAAGCAATGCCCAAACATTTTCCTTTTCAAAAAAATGTACAAAGAAATTATTTTCAGAAGGTATAGAGAAGCATAGCAGAAAATGTTGTTTGTTTTTTTTATTTTGTGTATTTGTATATATGTATGAGGGTATATGTGTATACCTCTGACAAACCGTATACCGGTACCAGAGACCTACGCAGTGACTACTCGCTAGTACTGACAAACAGCACAACAACACATAAGCTTCTATGAAGCTCAAGTAACACTTATATTCAATTACATTCAATTCAGTTTATTTCTATAGCTCCAATTCACCTAATTCATCTAAAGGCACTTTCCAGTTCAACCAGATCATCCAGTCAGATTAATTCAAAGTTTTCTATCTAAGGAAAACCAGCTGATTGCATCGACTCATTGACTCTTCAGCAATCCCTCACACTAAGCATGCTTGTAGCGACAGTGGAGAGGAAAAACTCCCTTTGAACAGGAAGAAACCTCCAGCAGAACCAGGCTCAGTGTGAGCGGCCATCTGCTGAGGCCCACTGGGGTTCAAGGAGACAGAAGCAGACATAGAAAAAGAAGCATAGATACAAAAGGCAACTGTCAACCAGCTCCACAGGCGGCCCCGTCCAGGAAACACACAGCCAGGCAGACGAGCTCCGAGCCAGCTCCCATGTTAGAGGATGAAGAGAGCACATCCAGTTAGTCACAGTCAGAGAAACAGGACTACACTGGAAAACAGGCCAAGCTCCAACATCTAGAAACAAAGGTGTTGATGGCAGCAGCACAGCTGATATTTCTCTCCAGGATGGAGTCACAGCCAAACAGGAACAGACCAGATGAAGCTACTATGAGAGAAAGCAGAGAGAGCAGAACGTTAGAGATTGAACTAACAGATTCTGCAGAGTGGGAGAATAGAGATAGAATGAAGCAGAATGATGAAAAAGGGGTCCCTATGTCCTCCAGCAGTCTAAGCCTATAGCAGCAGAACTATAGAGATAGCTCAGGATAACCTGAGCCACTCTAACTAGAAGCTTTATCAAAAAGGAAAGTTTTAAGCTTAGCCTTAAAAGTAGACAGGGTGTCTGCCTCACGGACTAAAAGGTAGTTGGTAGTTGGTAGTTGGTTCCACAGGAGAGGAGCCTGAGAACTAAAAGATCTGCCTCCCATTCTACTTTTAGAAATTCTAGGAACCACTAGTAAACCTGCGGATTGAGAGCGAAGTGCTCTGTTAGGAACATAAGGAACAATCAGATCTCTGATATCAGATGGAGCTTGGCCATTTAAGGCTTTATATGTGAGAAGGAGGATTTTAAATTCTATTCTGGATTTAACAGGAAGCCAATGAAGAGAAGCCAGGATAGGAGAGATATGATCTCTCTTTTTCATTTTCATTAGAACTCTGGCTGCAGCATTTTGGATCAGCTGAAGGCTTTTAACTACAGTTTGTGGACTTCCTGATAGTAAAGAATTACAATAGTCCAGCCTTGAAGTAACAAATGCATGGACTAGTTTCTCAGCATCACCCCTGGACAGGAGATTTCTCATTTCTGCAATATTCCTCAGATGAAAGAAGGAAATTCTAGAAACCTCTTTGATATGGGATTTAAATGACAGGTCCTGATCAAAAACAACACCAAGATTTTTTACTTTATTATCTGAAATCAGTTTAATCCCATCCAGATGAAGTGACTGACTAATCAGCTTCTTTTTCAGAGACTCTGGTCCAAAGACTATAACTTCTGTTTTGTCTGCATTCAGAAGCAGAAAGTTAAGAGTCATCCAGGTTTTTATGTCTTCAAGACATGCCTGTAATCTATGTAATGGGTTACCCATTCAGCGTCTGCTCTGCCAATAATGCAAGCGTAGAAGAAGAAATGTGCTGTTTACCTGTGCAAAGAAAGAAACAACGAAAGAAAAATGTTTGAGGACTTCAGTGTTGAGGAAGAGCATGAGTTCTTTGCCGAGCTGAATGCGCACTTTCATCTGGTTTGGTCTGCCGCGGTTTCCGTAGCGTCGTAAACGTGCTTTCAGGAAATCCTTTACACTACTGTTTATGCTCTAAAAACATTCTAAATGACTTCATTTCGAGTAAATTATGGACGCTACCCACTCAGGACACTTGGAATACATTGGACGAGCAGTATGGAGGAATATTGACACGTTTTTTGTGGACTTTTATGGACCTTTCTGTCTCGGGCTCCGTAGACCTCCATTATTTAAATGTCAGCAGACAGCAAGAAGTCTCCCAGATCTCCAGATGCATTTGAGATATCAAAAAAGTACTCCAGAGTGTTGTTCAGCATGGGGGTGAGTAGAAAATGAAGGCTAATCATTTTTTGGGTGCACTATTCCTTTAAGCATCTGGTACAGTGTTGTTCATTTCATTATCCTCAACAGAAACAGTTCCTTTAATCTGGATTACAGACAGATATAGCTGGGTATCATCAGCATAACAGTGGAAATTAATCCCATGCTGTCTAATAATTCTACCGATTGGGAGCATGTATAAAGTAAAGAGAATTGGTCCTAGCACTGATCCCTGTGGTACTCCACAGATAACCTTTGAGCATGAGGAAGATCTATCATTAACATGAACAAACTGAATTCGATCAGATAGATCAGATTTAAACCAGTCTAGTGCTGTTCCTTTAATTCCAACAAAATATTCAAGTCTTTCTAAAAGAATATTATGGTCAACTGGATCAAATGCAGCACTGAGATCCAACAGGACGAGCACAGATACAAGTCCATTATCTGAGGCCATGAGAATATCATTAGTGACTTTCACCAGAGCTGTTTCAGTGCTATGATGAGCTCTAAAGCCAGACTGAAACTCTTCAGAAAGTTCATTAGGGTGGAAGTGATCGCACACTTGTTTGGCAACTACTTTCTCAAGAAATTTAGATAAGAAAGGAAGATTGGATATAGGTCTATAATTGACCAAGTCATCTGGGTCAAGAGACGGTTTCTTAAGCAGAGGTTTAATTACAGCAGCCTTAAAAGCTTTAGGTACATATCCCTGTAACAGAGATAGATTAATCACATCTAAAATGGAGGAGGAGATCAAAGGGAATACCTCCTTAAATAACCTGGTTGGAACTGGATCTAACATCCAAGTTGAAGGCTTAGATGAAGACAATAATTTTGCTAATTCAGAAAGTTCAACTGGATCAAAGCAGTCTAAACCCCGTTCAGATTCCATGACTACCTCAGGTACAATCGCGGATAGAGGAGTGCTAATGATCTTATTTTTAATAAGATTAATCTTATTTATAAAGAATCCCATAAAATCCTTGCTGCTAAGAGCAGGTGGAATGGACGGTTCAACAGAGCTATGGCTCTGGGTGAGTTTGGCAACTGGATTAAAAAGAAATCTAGGATTATTCTTATTGTCCTCTATTAATGAGGAGAAGTATGCTGCTCTTGCTTTACAAAGGGTCTTGTTATACAGCAGTAAACTATTTTTCCAGAATAGGTAGGATTTCTGTAGGCCTGTGTGTTAGGAATCCAGTTTGTGTGGGTTGTGTGTTTGTGTTTTCTCCCTTCACCACCAGATGGCGCCTGGTTCTCATTATCTGAGGACTCTTAAGCTGCTGACTGCCACTACCTCGTGTTTGCCAGTTTTGGGTACTCTTGCCAAGCTGAGTTTAGCAGAGTCTAACTGAGTCTTTGTCTCCCTGAGCCCTAACCTTACTGTTTTTGTCAGGAAGTCATCCTGCAAACTGGATGTTTTGGCCTTCTCCCCCTTGGAAGGATCTTTTGAGCTTCACACTGAGCAGGGGATAAATCTCCACACGAACTTAAGTACTTCAGGAAATTTAAGTGGCAGTCAGCTCCATCGCTCCTCAGGAACCAACCAAACCCGAGTAAACCCTGTCCGCCCTCCAACGAGTCAACCAAGTTCAGGAATAACCCACACCAACTGGATTCTGGGAAAGACACCTTTTCCCTGGAAACGTGAGTCCCGTTTCAGTCTCTGTTTTTGCAAGTCGTCGCTCAAGTTTCCCACTGAGCCTGAACTAAACACTGAACTTCCCTTCTCACTTCCAGTTCCGGTTCACCAGCGTTCTGAGTAACACTGGATTAAACTCATTGTGCTTTCAATAAACCTGCTAAACATTTTCTCTGGTTCTCTGAGTGGTTTCCTGCATGTGGGTCAGATTCCTTAAAAAGAACATGACACTGTGGAGTGATATTTTCTCTCCAGTTTCCTAGCATTTGGCTTCAAAGTACGCAGCTCTGCATTAAACCAAGGAGCAAGGTTTCTATTTTTAACGGATTTCATTTTCAAAGGAGCTGCGTTGTCTAAGGCAGTACGCAGAGAACTAGCAACCCCATCAACAAAATCATCAACCTGTGAAGGGGAATAAGCTATGCTTTTGCACTCTGCAGCACTGCTCAGTGACACAGAGGAGAGAGAAAGTGAAGCACATTTTTTAAAATTTATAACTGCACTATCTGATAAAGATCTACTAAAATTTAACCTTCTTTTGGGGGAGGAGAACTCTGTTAAAGTAATCCTGAAGGTTATTAGAAAGTGGTCAGAGAGGACAGGGTTGTGAGGAAATGCTGTTATTTCTTCACATTCTATGCCGTATGTCAGCACAAGATCCAAAGTATGAAGATGAGAATGTGTGGGACTATTCACATTTTGAACAAAGCCAATAATGTCTAAGATAGCATTAAAGGCTGCTCTTAATATTAACAATTACAAATTAATCATAAACAATAACATTTCTTAATGTCCATTCGTCCATGGCGCGTAAATTTCGTCTGGTCATAGTCTCGTTGACGAAAATCACAAATAACATTACTGGGGAAAGGTCTTACTTTAAAATTCTATACCACTCATTTGGAAAGCCATCTGCCCCTGGGCTCTTGTTTGACTTTAATTTGCCAATTGCATTGTTTAATTAATTTTTTTATGGTGCGGTTAATTCCTAATTTTGTATTTTACTCAGTGACTGAAGGTCTAGTGATTGTAGGAATTTCTTCTTTTTAAATAAAGCTCATAGAACAACGTCTTACCAGAACGGACATTAATGTTTGATCCATACTCCAATCTGGAAGGTGGCGGTAATGTGCCTATCATTTTAAAAAATAAAACAATAGAAGAAGACTTCCTTGTCCAACAGGAGTAGCAGTATATATATATACCAAAAGAAAATATTTCTATCAAGAGAAGAACAACAGATAATTTATCAATTTTTTCAGCAGAGATGTTGGCAATTATTTTGGCATTGCAATGGGTGCTGGAGGTGAAGCCTAGAAATGTAGTTATCTGTTCAGATTCAATGTCTTGCCTGACTAGTTTTAAAAGTGGAAAATCTGAAAGCTGTAAGGATCTTTTAGATGAAGTCAGTTATTTAATGTATGGTATAAGGCAACAAAATATAAGTATTCAATTAACATGGGTTCCAGCACACAAATGAATTTTAGGTAATGAAAAAGTAGATAAGTTAGCTAAAGAAGCAGTTAAGGTAGGAGAAATTGAATATGATGTCCCGCTAAGTAGAACAGAAATAAAAGTAATTATTAAAGATAAAATAAATAAGGTATGGCAGAAGAGATAGAATTTAGAAGAAAAAGGAAGACATTTATATAAAATACATAAAGATATTAGCATAAGATATAACAGTATAATGAGTAGAAGAGAGGAAATATGGATAAACAGGTTAAGGATTGGGTATACCAGTTTAAATGCAGGTCTAAAAATAATAGGGAAACATCCAACGGGTAATTGTTGTTATTGTGGAGAAATCGAAGGAGTAGAACATGTGTTGATCTATTGTAGCAAATATATAAAAGAGAGGAAAGAACTGGAAAGGGTAATGGGGAGTTCAGTAAAGATGGCTGATTTATTAGGGAAGCATCAATCAGATAAGATAATTAAAGCACTTATTAAATATTTAAAAGATACAGAATTAGCTGGGAGAATTTAGTGTGTGTATGTGCGTGTGTGTAAGTATAGATAGAATTTAGTTTCATGAAGATATAAAGATATATAGGCATTATATTTCTGAATCACATCTCCGTCCAGTTGATGGCGGTAATGCACACAGGATGCAAACTGCCAGAAAACTCAATAGAAGAAGAAGAAGAAGACTTCCTTGTCCAACCAGGAAAAGATCATTCAAACCCAGAAAACTACAGACCAATAGCCTTAACATCTAATTTATGTAAAATAATGGAAAAAAATGATTAATAATAGACTAGTATATTATCTAAATAGTAAAGGATATATATCAAAATATCAAAGTGGTTTTCCAAAAGGGAGGAGCACTAACGATCCAACGCTCTGTTTAGAGCACGAAATTAGAAGAGCACAAGTAAATAAAGAAAGTGTAGTGGCTGTATTCTTTGATATAGAAAAGGCATATGACATGATGTGGGTGGATGGATTATTAATTAAATTATACAAGTTTGGTATTAAAGGGAGAATATTTAAATGGATTAAAGACTTTTTAACTGGTAGGAAAATACAAGTTAGAATAGGAGAAACTACTTCAGGAAAATATATAGTAGAAAATGGAACTCCACAGGGGAGTATTATAAGTCCACTATTGTTCTCAACTATGATAAATTACGTATTTAAAGATATTGAAAAAGACATGGGGTGTTCACTATTTGCAGATGATGGAGCTGTTTGGAAACGAGGGAAAAATTTTGATTTTATTGTTAAAAAATTACAAAAGGTTATTATTGAAATAGAGAAATGGGCATTGCAATGGGGATTTAAGTTCTCAGTTGATAAAACAAAAGTAATGTTATTTACTCAGAAAAAAATAAACAAGGAAATAAAATTAAAATTATACAAACAAGAGTTAGAGCAGGTAAAGTGTATAAAATTTTTAGGATTATGGTTTGATGAAAAATTAAAATGGCATATACATATACAAAAAGTTGTTGATAAATGTAAGAAAATCTTGAATATTTTGAGATGTTTGGCTGGCAGTGACTGGGAAGCAGAGAGGAAATCACTAAAACAGATTTACACAAGTATGATAAGATCCAACATAGACTTTGGTTGTTTAGGGTACGGTTCAGCAGCTAAAACACATCTAAACAAATTAGACATTATCCAACATCAGGCACTAAGATTATGTACTGGAGCATTTAAAACCACACCAACAGCAGCATTAGAAATAGAAATGGGAGAAATGCCATTAGATTTAAGAAGAACAAAATTAGAAATTAATTACTGGTTAAATTTACAAGGAAATAATGGGGATCACCCAACTTTGGACATTTTAAATCCATGCTGGGAAAAAGAAAAGAAAGAAATGAGGAGTTTTGGATGGACAATTGAAAATAAAATAAAAAATTTAAAATTAATAGTTTAGAAATTAGTCAAACAACACCAATATCAATTATACCTCCCTGGATTCTACCAGAAGCAACAGTAGATATGTCACTAATGGAAAAGAAACAAGATAAATCGTACACGGTAGATATTAATTTAGTACAGTTACATTTAGACAGTTATTATCAATATATTCAAATTTATACTGATGCATCAAAAATAACTGAGAAACTAGGAATAGCATTTGTTGTACCAGAATTCAATATAAAAATAGGAAAAAAAATTACAGATGGATTATCAGTATACAATTCAATTCAATTCAGTTTATTTATATAGCGCCAAATTCACAACACATGTCATCTCAAGGCACTTTACAGTTCAACCAGATCATACAGTCAAATTGATACAAAGTTTTCTATCTAAGGAAAACCAGTTGATTGCATTGACTCATTGACTCAAATACAATCCCCCACACTAAGCATGCTTGTAGCGACAGTGGAGAGGAAAAACTCCCTTTTAACAGGAAGAAACCTCCAGCAGAACCAGGCTCAGTGTGAGCGGCCATCTGCCGAGGCCGACTGGGGTTCAAGGAGACAGAAGCAGAGATACAAAAAGCAGCTGTAAAAGGCGGCCCCGTCCAGGAAACACACAGCCAGGCAGACGAGCTCCAAGGCAGCTCCCATGCCAGAGGACGAAGAGAGCACATCTACTCAGTCACGGTCAGAGAAACAGGACCACACTGGAAAACAGGCCGATCTCCAACATCTATTAACAAGGGTGTTGATAGAAGCAGCACAGCTGATGCTTCTTTCCAGGATGACGTCACAGCCAAACAGGAACAGACGAGGCAAAGCTACTCTGAGGAAAAGCAGAGAGAGCAGAAGGTTAGAGATTGAACTAACAGATTCTGCAGAGTGGGAGAACAGAGAGAGAATGAAGCAGAATGATGAAATGGGGGTCCCTATGTCCTCCAAAAGTCTAAGCCTATAGCAGCATAACTATAGAGATAGCTCAGGATAACCTGAGCCACCCTAACTATAAGCTTTATCAAAAAGGAAAGTTTTAAGCCTAGCCTTAAAAGTAGACAGGGTGTCTGCCTCACGGACTAAAACTGGTAGTTGGTTCCACAGGAGAGGAGCCTGATAACTAAAAGATCTGCCTCCCTTTCTACTTTTAGAAATTCTAGGAACCACTAGTAAACCTGCAGATTGAGAGCGAAGTGCTCTGTTAGGAACATAAGGAACAATCAGATCTCTGATATCAGATGGAGCTTGGCCATTTAAGGCTTTATATGTGAGAAGGAGGATTTTAAATTCTATTCTTGATTTAACAGGAAGCCAATGAAGAGAAGCCAGGATAGGCGAGATATGATCTCTCTTTTTCATTTTCATTAGAACTCTGGCTGCAGCATTTTGGATCAGCTGAAGGCTTTTAACTACAGTTTGTGGACTTCCTGATAGTAAAGAATTACAATAGTCCAGCCTTGAAGTAACAAATGCATGGACTAGTTTCTCAGCATCACCCCTGGACAGGATATTTCTAATTTTTGCAATGTTCCTCAGATGAAAGAAGGAAATTCTAGAAACCTCTTTGATATGGGATTTAAATGACAGGTCCTGATAAAAAAAAACAAAGATTTTTTACTTTATTATCTGAAATCAGTTTAATCCCATCCAAATGAAGTGACTGACTAATCAGCTTCTTTTTCAGAGACTCTGGTCCAAAGACTATAACTTCTGTTTTGTCTGCATTCAGAAGCAGAAAGTTAAGAGTCATCCAGGTTTTTATGTCTTCAAGACATGCCTGTAATCTATGTAATGGGTTAGCTTCATCTGGATTTATAGACAGATATAGCTGGGTATCATCAGCATAACAGTGAAAATTAATCCCATGCTGTCTAATAACTCTACCAATTGGGAGCATGTATAAAGTAAAGAGAATTGGTCCTAGCACTGATCCCTGTGGTACAGGAGAAATGCAGGAGAAATACGCAGGAGAAATGTTGGCAATATTATTAGCGTTACAATGGGTAGAAGACGTAAAACCATTAAAAACAATAATATGTTCAGATTCAAGCTCTGCATTGTTAAGTTTAAAAAATAACCAAACCGATAGTAGGATGGACATTTTATTAGAAATAAATCATACACTGTTCAGAATACGAAACATGGGGCTGATAGTTACATTTGTGTGGGTTCCAGCACATATTGGGGTAGAAGGAAACGAGAGGGCAGATAAAATGGCAAAAAGGGCAATTAAACATTTTCATTAGTTTTATAGTTAAAATAAGTAAATCAGAAGGAAAGAGTATTATTAAAGAGAAACTTATGGAAATTTGGTGGGATGAAGATAAAACAGGAAGATGGTTTTATAAAATTCAGAAGATGGTAGGAGAAAGAAGAAATGGAAGAAGAAATAGAAAGGAGGAAAGAGTGATAACAAGGTTAAGATTTGGTCATACAGGACTTAATTATACACTTTTTAAAATACAAAAACATAAAACGGGCAAATGTGATTTCTGTGATAAATATGAAACCATAGAACATGTTATATTAGAATGTCATAATTATGAAAGAGAGAGAAGATATATGAGAAGAGAGTTTGAAGACATTAAGGAGAAGGTTAATTTATTAGATATACTGAGGAAAAATTTAGGGAGTAAACACATACAAATAATTATTCGATTTCTAAAGAAAACGAAATTATTCCATAGAATTTAATTATAGTAAGTGTGTTTGTGAGTGAAGGGATGATATACAAAGCTGTGCACAAATATGTATATATTTTTAAGTGTGAATGTGTGAATGTATGTTTAGAAGAAGTTAGGGTAGAATGCAGTGGCGGCTGGTGAAAAATATTTTTGGTGGGGCTGATATAGCCTAGTGTATGTCTCCAACTAATCCGGAACAAGAATTCAAATAAACAATTGGACAATACATACAATTTAACAGTAATGATTTAATTTACTATATAATAACAGTAACAGTGATGATTTGGGTCACTGTGACGGGGTTCTTTGGCCTCCAAGAATCCAGTCTCAGTCAGGTTACCGGTGTTGGTGATTTATTGAGCTCAAAAACTCAAAACAGGGTGCAAAAGAAACTAAACATACAAGATACTCTGGGCCTCAGCCTCCCTCCAGTTACCAGCAATGTAACAAAGAAACAGAAAACAAAAATTGCCGCTTTTCTTCCCACAGCCCTCATTAAATAGTTTAAGCCCCTCACCTCAGGCTCTCTTATTTCTGATTTCTTCTCATAAATCAGTTTTGTCCATATATTACCTCCACAAACAATTGATGTACAAAAACAAATAATTTTTACAACTTAATTCTTTTACACAGATTCATTGACTTATTCAATTACACCAAACTGGGTTTGAACCCAGCAAAGACGCAGCCAGACTGAAGATGACAAGTCCCCGTAGCACACACACACACACACACACACACACACACGGCTAACCCCACTGAAATATTAAGTGTGCACCCTCAATACGCCAGCAGGTAACCAGGAACAGCTTGTGTGTTTTAAGTTCATGGAGCTACTGGGCTCAGCGCGAGCGGATTGGTCCTCACAAACACAGTATAACAGGAATGTGTGTGTGGCGCGCAAAGTTAGAGAGGTTGTTTTAAGCGACGAGGTGGATTCGTCACAGTCACAATAACCATGACATGAAATGTTCATATCCTACAACAGGGATATTCTTCTGGCAAACGGGTAGATAAATAAGGATCTCACCGAATTTGGTGGAAGCTGCATCTCGTTCGTTACATTCGCCATCTTCCCTCTAACTGTCTGCACCTGCGCTTGGGTTCAGAAGCCTGTTAAAGCGCAGTATTTTCAGCGCCCCAATACCATAAAGTTCTGAGACGCTGATTGGCCATTAAATTCACCTAGCAATAGTACATGATTGACAGATTCTCTGCAAATGTGGGGCTGTCTGATCAGCGCCCCAGGAACAGAGACGGTAGGAGTCTGTCTGTGGAAATCCACAAATTAATGACAGTAGATAGGGAAATGTAGTTTATATAATTTGTTTTGCTTATAGGTACACAGTCTAGAGAGTAAAACTGACATTTATGAGTTAATTTCTAAAAATATATTTTACGTTTCTGTCTTCTTATCAGGGAGGGCGGTGCCCCAGCGCCCCCTATGGGCCGGCCGCCACTGGTAGAATGTATCAGGATAAATATTTAAACCATCACGAACCACACTCCATACCAGTAAGTTGCGGTAATGCTACTAACAGTTTGTTGCCAACCGCCATAAAACTCGACAAGAAGAAGAAGAAGACTTCCTTGTCCTGTTTAGGCTCCGCCCCTTTTGACGCAGTTCCTGTTTTTACTCGGGCTTTATTTTGTACCGCTGCTATTAATAATAATAAGTTATACTTTTGATGCTTATTTATCATGCATTTATTTTGATTGTAAGATTTCCGGATTGTGCAAGTGGTTTAAAAATAAACGGTTAATCCTTGTTAAAAGCAAAATGGCGGAAGAGCCGCTGCTACATCGCTGTTAGCATCCGATTTCTGCTCCCTGGAGCAGTGTGTGGACCGACCTGCTGTCCTCCGGCCGGAGTTCAGCGCTTCTCTGGGCAGTTTGAGGGCAAACACTGAACACGGACCGAGGGGAGACCACGGCGGCTTGCAGGCAGCAGCGGCTAGCAGCAGCAGCGACTAGCAGGGAGCAGCAGCGGCTAGCAGCAGCGGCTAGCAGCAGTAGCGACCTGCCCGCCGTATGAGAGAGCAGCCTCAGCTCGGCGGATAGCTGTCAGCTCTCCATGAGGAGGAACGTCGCGGATGTTGATGACCTTAACTCTCCAACAACAGGCAGCAAAGATGAACCGGAAGAAAGACAAAGGATTTGAGAGCCCTCGGCCTTTTAAATTATGAGTATTTTTCTGGCTGTTGGTGTTGTAACCAGTCTGAACCTTCAGGCTGATGATCTAACTGGCTTCTGTTTAATGTCTCTACGACCCACCAGGTGGTGTGCATCAACAACATCAACTTCCAGAGGAAGTCTGTCATTGTGAGTAGCTCCTCTCCTCTGGGACCATCTGACCTTCCAACAGGAAACATCCCAGACAGAAGGGATGGTTGAAGGATAAATTAATACAAACAGTCCTAACGATCCCACTGATCTTTTTTTTTTTTATCAAACAAAGGGTATTGAATAAAGGACTGACTGATTTGAAAGATAAGCAAACAAGCAACAATAAACAACAATATAAATATCATCCTAGATAAACAAAGAGCTAAAACATTATAGCTCTGTTATTGAAAACTGTTCTAAACCTGGAATCTGGGAACCTTTCTAAAAAGTTTCACAGTTTCCTCTTTCTGTTACCATAGCAACATTCTCCCTGGTCAGCAGCAGGTTTTCAGTGTCCTCTGGCTCCGCCCTCCTTACAGCCAATCACCATGCTTCATTTTCTGATTTATTCAGCAGACTTCTGAACATAGAGAACTCTTCTAGAAAAATAAAGATAATGGAGATGATAGATAATAGTCAGTAGATCATGGTCGTAGGCTCTTCCTGTTGCCTATCAACATGTTGGTAGGCACTTCCTGTTGCCTAGGGTTAGGGCAACCACCTCTTATCCACTGAGGTGGAGATCTGTGATACAGAGAGGTCATCACTACATCCTCCAGAGGAATATTCCCCAGCTTCTAGCTGAGCAGATGAAGAAGACCTCAGGTCTGGTGAAGCTGTGGCTGTGACCTGCTGTCCTCCATCTTGCAGGGCTACGTGGAGCTGACCATCTTCCCCACTGTGGTCAACCTGAACCGGATCAAGCTCAACAGCAAACAGTGTCGCATCTACAGGGTGAGAGTCAACGAGCTGGAGGCACCGTTCATCTACAATGACCCCACCCTGGAGGTGTGCCACAGCGAGTCCAAGCAGTGAGTAGAAGCAGCCCTGTGGCAGAGGGGGCGGGGCTTCAGCTCCATCTGGGTGGTAGGCCAGGTCAGGTTATAATGGCTGACTGGCTGGTTATTAGCTGACCAGAACCAAACGCATCAGAGATGGCGGAGGTAGTTGGTAGTTTCTGGCTGTGTTGGAGCAATGGGAGGAGCCAGAGGAGGAGGAGGTCATCTCCTCAGTTTGACCTCAGGTGTAGAAGGAGCTGCTTTAAGCTCCGCCTGCTCTGTGTGTGAACAGGCGGAACCTGAACTACTTCTCCAGTGCCTACACGGCGGCGGTCAGTGCAGTGGACCCGGATGCTGGGAACGGAGAACTGGTGATCAAAGTTCCCTCTGAGCTCTGGAAGCAGGGAGACGGTGAGACCATGGCTCCACTGCCTTCAACATGACCTGCAGCAGGTCAGGCTGGCGGCGCCGCTCCCACTCTGGGGGCTATCTGAGGTTGTTCCTGCCTGTGTCCAGATCTGAAGGTGCTGAAGGTTTACATCGAGTTCTCCCTGGACCAGCCCAAAGGGGGGCTCCACTTTGTTGTTCCTGATGTGGAGGGCAGCATGGCGGAGAGGGGGGCCCACGTCTTCTCCTTTGGATACCAGAACTCCACCAGGTGAGACGGGAAGTTGAAGCACATCCTGCAATGTTTCCATGTCCCACAGTCTCCTGCCCTCACCGTGTCTCCTCCTCCCCCAGGTTCTGGTTCCCCTGTGTGGACTCCTATTCAGAGCTGTGTACCTGGAAGCTGGAGTTCACTGTGGATGCATCCATGGTGGCCGTGTCCTGTGGGGACCTGATGGAGACCATCTACACCCACGACATGAGGAAGAAGACCTTCCACTACGTCCTCCCCATCCCCACTGCGGCCCCCAACATCTCCCTGGCTGTGGGGCCCTTTGAAATCCTGGTAGACCCCTACATGCACGAGGTGTGTACCCAGATTCAGTCAGAAGCAGCTTCATTCAGCCGTGCTTGATGGACAAATCTTTATTTATGATTCAATTCACAACCCTTTAACTCCACTCACTTTAGATGGATGGATGATGGATGGATGATGGATGGATGATGGATGGATGATGGATGGATGGATGGATGGATGGATGGATGGATGGATGGATGATGGATGGATGATGATTGATGGATGGATGGATAATGGATGGATGATTGATGGATGATGATTGATGGATGATGGATGGATGGATGATGGATGGATGGATGATGGATGGATGGATGATGGATGGATGGATGGATGGATAATGGATGGATGGATGGATGGATGATGATTGATGGATGATGGATGGATGATGGATGGATGTATGGATGGAGGATGATTGATGGATGATGGATGGATGGATGGATGATGGATGGATGATTGATGGATGGATGGATGGATGATGGATGGATGGATGGATGGATGGATGATGATTGATGGATGATGGATGGATGGATGGATGATGGATGGATGATTGATGGATGATTGATGGATGATGGATGGATGGAGGATGATTGATGGATGATTGATGGATGGATGGATGATGGATGGATGATGATTGATGGATGGATGTATGGATGGATGATGATGGATGGATGGATGGATGGATGGATGGAGGATGATTGATGGATTGATGGATGGATGATGATTGATGGATGGATGGATGGATGGATGGATGGATGGTGGATGTATGGATGGATGGATGATGGATGGATGGATGATGATTGATGGATGGATGGATGGATGGATGATGGATGTATGGATGGATGGATGGATGGATGGATGGATGGATGGAGGATGATTGATGGATGATGGATGGATGGATGATGGATGGATGATGATTGATGGATGATGGATGGATGGATGATGATTGATGGATGATGGATGGATGTATGGATGGATGGATGGATGGATGGATGGATGGAGGATGGATGGATGGATGGATGATGGATGGATTGATGGATGGATGGATGGATGATGGATGGATGATGATTGATGGATGGATAATGATTGATGGATGGATGATGGATGGATGGATGTATGGATGGATGATGATTGATGGATGGATAATGATTGATGGATGGATGATGGATGGATGGATGATGGATGGATTGATGGATGGATGGATGGATGATGGATGGATGATGATTGATGGATGGATAATGATTGATGGATGGATGATGGATGGATGGATGTATGGATGGATGATGATTGATGGATGGATGTATGGATGGATGGATGGATGGAGGATGGATGGATGATGGATGGATTGATGGATGGATGGATGATGGATGGATTGATGGATGTATGGATGGATGGATGAATGATGGATGAATAATTGGTGAATGGATGATGGATGGATGGATGATGGATGGATGGATGGATGGATGGATGATGATGAATGGATGGATGATGGATGGATGGATGATGATGGATGGATGGACCCCACTCTATATAGCGATGGAGGGATCTTGGGGTTGGGGCGGATGTTTGGACACTGCTCCTGCAGGGCAGGTGGAGCTGCTCTTGCTGTTCTTGTAATGACCACCAGGTGTCATGGTAGAGCTGCTTCAGCTGCTGTCCTCTGTTCTGCAGGTGACCCATTTCTGCCTGCCTCAGCTGCTTCCTCTGCTCAAACACTCCATGTCCTACCTGCATGAGATCTTTGAGTTCTACGAGGAGATCCTGACGTGCCGCTACCCGTATTCATGCTTCAAGACTGTGTTTGTGGATGAGGCCTACGTGCAGGTGTCGTCCTACGCCTCCATGAGCATCTTCAGGTGGGGTGAGAGCTGCTGCTTTTTGACCTCTCGTCCCAGGGTCAACTGTGACGTGTTTCCTTTGTGTTTTAGCACCAACCTGCTGCACAGCCCTACCATCATCGACCAGACCCCGCAGACCCGCCGCTGTCTGGCTCAGGCCCTGGCCCAGCAGTTCTTTGGCTGTTTCATCTCCAGGATGTCCTGGTGAGGCTGACCTGTCTGCATCATGTTAGCCCTGCACAGCATTAACCGTCTGATCACCGGCCCGACCTGCTGCGTTAGAGCAAACTAGTGAAAGTTAGATTAAAAGGAGGGAGGTAGACAAAGTTCAGCTCAGCAGGAGGTTTGCAGCCATTTTAACAGCCTCGTAAATCCATGGAGATGACCTCTGACCTCATCACTCATTTAGGCTGCAGGGCGCTCGATGAAGCTGAACTCCCAGCCTGATCCAGGAGGGCAATAAATGCTGCAGACTAACCTCCCTGTGTTCAACCTCCTCCTCCCCGTGTTCAACCTCCTCCTCCCCGTGTTCAACCTCCTCCGCGTGTTCAACCTCCTCCTCCCCGTGTTCAACCTCCTCCTCCCCGTGTTCAACCTCAGTCTCCCTCTGTTAAACCTCCTTTTCACCTCCTATGTTTCCTCCTGCAGGGCTGATGAGTGGGTGTTGAAGGGCATTTCTGGCTACATCTACGGCCTTTACCTGAAGAAGACCTTTGGAGTCAATGAATACCGCCACTGGATCAAAGAGGTGCTGCTTTGCTTTCTTTCTGCTCAATGTTCCGTGGAACCACAGAAAGAACCACAGCTTTCATGGTTTCTCCGAGCCCCCCTCAGCCCCAGGCCGGTGGTACCAGGCCTGCGGTAGCGATACCAGTCCGGCAGTAGTGATACCAGTCCGGCGGTAGTGATACCAGGCCGGTAGTAGTGATACCAGTCCGGCGGTAGTGATACCAGTCCGGCGGTAGCCGTACCAGGCCGGCGGTAGCGGTACCAGGCCGGCGGCAGCCGTACCAGGCCGGCGGTAGCCGTACCAGGCCGGCGGTAGCCGTACCAGGCCGGCGGTAGCGATACCAGGCCGGCGGTAGCGGTACCAGGCCGGCGGTAGCCGTACCAGGCCGGCGGTAGCGATACCAGGCCGGCGGTAGCGGTACCAGGCCGGCGGTAGCGATACCAGGCCGGCGGTAGCGATACCAGGCCGGCGGTAGCCGTACCAGGCCGGCGGTAGCGGTACCAGGCCGGCGGTAGCGGTACCAGGCCGGCGGTAGCGGTACCAGGCCGGCGGCAGCCGTACCAGGCCGGCGGTAGCGATACCAGGCCGGCGGTAGCGGTACCAGGCCGGCGGTAGCGATACCAGGCCGGCGGTAGCGATACCAGGCCGGCGGTAGCCGTACCAGGCCGGCGGTAGCGGTACTCTGTGCTCTGATGTGCCTCCAGCAGGTGCAGCCTCTCTAACCTACATGTTCATTTAGATGCTGTTGTTTTCCAGGAGCTGGACCGGATCGTGGTATACGAGCTGAAGATGGGAGGCGTTCTGCTGCACCCCACCTTCATTGGAGGCAAAGAGAAGGACAAGTAAGGACCTCCTGGTGACGGCAGCCTCTCACCACACAACCTTTGATTGACCCTTAAGCTCAGCTCCCTCTGAGAACATAGATCTAGGTCCAGCAGAGTGATGACCAGGCCTCTCTCTCTTTCAGTCCTACTCCCCACCTCCACTTCTCCATCAAGCACCCCCACACTCTATCCTGGGAGTACTTCAGGATGTTCCAGTGCAAGGCCCACCTGGTGATGAGGCTGATTGAGAACCGGATAAGCATGGAGTTCATGCTGCAGGTCCCACTCGCTCCCTCCACTGTTCTGTCCCGCTCGCTCTCCCTATCTCAATCTGCCTCTCTGTCCTCCTGAAGGTCTTCAACAAGCTGCTGAGCCTGGCCAGCACGGCGTCCTCTCAGAAGTACCAGAGCCACATGTGGAGCCAGATGCTGCTGTCCACCCACGCCTTCCTCAAGTCCATCTCCAACGTCTCCGGCAAAGACATCGGCCCTCTGATCAAGCAGTGGGTGTATCCTTCCAGAACCGCTGCACATGTTCCCTTCTTTCCAAGCAGATCTTCCTGCCCGTTCAGCCTTGACTCCTCCTGAGCAGAGATCAGAGCGGCGTGGTGAAGTTTTTCGGCAGCTTTGCTTTCAACAGGAAGAGGAACGTTCTGGAGCTGGAGATCCGCCAGGACTACACGTCCTCTGGAACCCAGAAATATGTGGTGAGCTGCAGGAGCGGGCTGGCGGGCTGCAGAATGTGGGGTGTCCCGCTCTAACTTCTCCTCCTGTCTCCGAAGGGCCCCATCAAGGTGACGGTCCAGGAGCTGGATGGCTCCTTCAACCACACGCTGCAGATAGAGGAGAACAGCCTGAAGCATGACATCCCCTGCCACTCCAAGAGCAGAAGGTAGCAGAAGGTTCTGGAGGGTCCCGCTGCTGCACTTATGCTCTGATGGATTTACCCTCTGACTGTTGAACAGGAACAAGAAGAAGAAGATTCCCCTGATGAATGGAGAAGAAGTGGACATGGACCTGTCTGCTATGGAGTAAGACCTTCAGCCTGTCTGATGATCGTCGGAGTCGGAATCCCGCGCTGATGTCTTGTGTCCTGTGTTTTCCTCTGCAGCGCCGACTCTCCTCTGCTGTGGATCCGGATCGACCCGGACATGTCCATCCTGAGGAAGGTGGAGTTCGAGCAGGCCGACTTCATGTGGCAGTACCAGCTGCGATACGAGAGGGACGTGGTGGCACAGGTAGGCGAGGAGGAGCCTCTGACCGGCAGCTTGGTCACTGGTCCAGTCGGGGCGGTCCTGGTACCGGGCTTTAATCCATCCATGAACACCAGGGAAGTAGAAAGTCGTCCTCTAGATGAAGAAACTTTTCTCTCACTCTGAAATTTGCAGCCAGGTTCTTAGACCCGACAGCCTGACCTCCTCAGTCAGGACCATCCTAGATCTAATGATAGTCGAGGTAGAGGTTTTCCAGGCCGTTTCCATGGTTACCCCAGCTGTTTCCTGTCTCCTAGGAGGAAGCCATCACAGCGCTGGAGAAGTTCCCCACCCCCGCCTCCAGACTAGCTCTGACGGACATCCTTGAGCAGGAACAGTGTTTCTACAAGGTCCGCATGCAGGCCTGCTTCTGCCTGGCCAAGGTACGTCTCTACCGGTACTAGCAGAACCCGACCATGCTGTGCCTTAGTTCCTCTACCAGACCATTGCAGGGGAACGGGTTCCAGTTGCCCGGATCCCTGTCCACTTCACTCCAACCTACCATGACCCAGATGGTTCCCTGTGAGGGAAATCCAGGACATGGGCCTCGCCCCCACAGCTGAACTTACCTCTAGCCCACCGACCGGTTCTGTTCTGCCTGCAGATCGCCAACGCCATGGTGAGCACATGGCAGGGTCCACCAGCCATGAAGTCTCTGTTCACCAGAATGTTCTGCTGTAAGAGCTGCCCCAACATCGTCAGAACCAACAACTTCATCAACTTCCAGAGCTACTTCCTGCAGAAGGTACAGACGGTGGTTCTGTTCATGCCCAACCCATCAGAACTCGGCCGGTTCTGCAGGCCTCCAACCAGCTGTGCTCTTTGTGTTGTTGGTTTCAGACCATGCCGGTTGCCATGGCATTACTCAGGGACGTGCAGAACCTGTGTCCTAAAGACGTTCTCAACTTCATCCTGGATCTCATCAAGTATAACGACAACCGGAAGAACAAGGTAGGCAGACTGGTCAGAACCGGGCCTTTTCTGGTTCTGATGCCCGTCTGGGTCAGCCAGAACCTCCTGACCTCTCCTCCACCTTGTGTCCAGTTCTCAGACAACTACTACCGGGCCGAGCTGATCGAGGCGCTGACCAACGCACTGACTCCGGCCATCAGCATCAACAACGAGGTCCGGACCGTGGAGAACCTGAACCCGGACGTCCGCCTCATCCTGGAGGAGATCACCCGCTTCCTGAACATGGAGAAGCTGCTGCCCAGCTTCAGGAACACCATCACTGTGAGGTAGGGAGCAGACGGGGCCCTCTGCTTCTCTGAGTAGACCAGTAGAACCAGTAAAGCTGATTGTTGTGTCCCCAGCTGCCTGAAGGCCATCCGTCAGCTGCAGAAGAACGGTCACATTCCCAGCGACCCGTCCCTCTTCAGGGCCTACGCTGAGTACGGACACTTCGTAGACGTCCGTCTTTCTGCGCTGGAGGCTCTAGTGGACTACACCACGGGTAGGAAGTGGTTCCGGTTCCCAGGGTGGTTGTAGAACCTTTCTGTTCAGATCTCAGGCAGGCGAGGTGTTTGAAGAACAACTGTATTCAATGGAGGCCGAGGATCCGGCTCCTGGCTGCGGATCCGGCTCCTGGCCGCGGACCTGGCTCCTGGCCGTGGATCAGGCTCCTGGCTGCCGACCCGGCTCCTGGCCGCGGACCCGGCTCCTGGCTGCCGACCCGGCTCCTGGGTCCGCAACACCAGGGTTCAGGTGTTGTGGTGGTTCTTCCTGCTGTGTCTCAGTGATCTGCTGTGTTCTCTGTCTGCAGTTGAGAGGAGCTCCACAGACCTGCAGTGGCTGCTGGACCTGGTCCAAAGCGACCCAGTTCACTACGTCAGGTCAGCCTTGTTCTGTTCAGCTTTTTGGTCCCAGTAGAATCCTGAGGTTCTGATCCGATCCTGCTGTGTTCTTCTCCCTGTAGACACAAGGTTCTGGGCATGCTGAGTAGGAACCCCCCCTTCACCAAGGCAGCCGACTCTGGCCTGTGCACCGAGGCTCTGGTGGATCAGCTGTGGAGGCTGATGAACTCAGGTGAGGAGCAGCAGCCCTGAGAGGAACCACAACCAGGGGCCCCTGGGGGGGTGGCGGGGCCCATGATAGAAGTGTGGAAGCTGATGGTTTCAGGGACTAATGACAGCAGATCTCCCCTCTGATTGGTTAGTCCTGCTGCAGGGTTCAGTCCAGGGACCTTCTTGGTTCCCCTAGTCTCCTACGGGGCCTCCTATCTGCTGGTCGTCCTCCATGTTCTTCCCCCATTGTCTCCTCAGGTTTCAGTGTTTCTTTTCTTCCCGGGGGGTCGGCTGCTCCTCCAGCTTGCTAACGCGGCCATCCAGCAGCGCCAAGGTTCCTGTCCAGAATCATAAATTTGTTCACAGCTTCAGTTTCCTTCCAGGCCTGAGGTCTAGGGGCCAGCTGTGGTTTCCAAGTGGAGGAGGAGGAGGGTCCCGGTTGTTAGCGGCGGACCGGTGGGCGGCCCGGCTGCTGCCAGCTTAAATATTGTGGTTAGCTTAAACAGTGCGTAATGAGAGCTGGCCCCGCTGTTAACACACGCTCACAGGATGATGTTTTCCCGCTGAAGGTCGGCCCCGTACGCTTGGAGCTGCTGATTTATTGCCACCCTCTGGTGCCGCAGAGGGCCCTTTATCCAGCTCTGCATTGTCTCTGTGGTCAGGATGGGGAGCCATCGGTTCTGGGGGGCCCGGTCGGACCCCCGGTGCCAGAAAGCCCGGCACCAGTGGTCAGAGGTCAGACATTACATCACAATAATTCTGGGATATAATCACAATATTTTAAAAGGACCTTCAGAATCAACAGGGTGCATAAAATAAACTCATTTAAACTTTAAACCTTTTATTTGAACCAGATCAAAGCTTTTCTGCCTCATTCTGTCTTTGGGTGTCAGAATTAGACCTTTAACAAGATCCCAGGAACCAAACGGGAAACCAAAACACACAATAATAAATAAAAAGGCTCTTTTGTGCTTAATTAAAAAAAGTAATTGACCTCAAATTAGAAAAACTAAAGTGGAAATAGCTTCCAAATATCAGAGCATCTATTAGCGTTGATCTTTATTATAAAAAGTAGTAAAGTTGAGAACATTGCCAAGTTTAGCAAACGCCTGTAAAACCTCTGAACCATCATCCGGGCTGTTAGAGCATCGAATAAACCTTGAAATTAGCTTGTAAACTGCGTCTGAGATTTCCCTCAATGTCTTCCTGTTTCTCTTATATGGGATCGCTTCACATCGGCTTCACCGCTGATTGATTGATCGTTTTAATTGATGCGGGGAGATGCTGACATGCAGAATTTACAACATTCTTCAGCAGTGGGCTGCCATTGTGCGGCGCCCAGGGAGCAGAGTGGGGTTAAGGGTCTTTGCTCAGGGACCCAGAGTGGCAGTCTGTGGGGGTGGGGCTTGAACTCAGAACCTCCAGGACTGCAGTGCAGTGCTCTAACATATAGACTAAACATAATTTCATGTCTAGGTTTGATTGTGTACATAAATCTTGCCCTTCTGAGGCTGTAAAGTTTCCAACTATTTTATGTGAATGTTTGAGAATGACAGTCTTAGCTGTCTTTATCCATGCTGGCTCAGCGACAGTTGGGGAGAGTTTAGTTCTGTAGAAACAGGTGTAGACGGCGTTCTTCTACAGGGACAGGTGTGGACAGCGTTGGTATATAGAGACAGGTGTGGACAGTGCTGGTCTGCAGGGACAGGTGTGGACGGCGTTGGTATATAGAGACAGGTGTGGACAGTGCTGGTCTGCAGGGACAGGTGTGGACGGCGTTTGTCTCCAGGGACAGGTGTGGACAGCGTTGGTATATAGAGACAGGTGTGGACAGTGCTGGTCTGCAGGGACAGGTGTGGACGGCGTTTGTCTCCAGGGACAGGTGTGGACGGCGTTTGTCTCCAGGGACAGGTGTGGACGGCGTTGGTCTCCAGGGACAGGTGTGGACAGCGTTATTCTACAGGGACAGATGTAGACAGTGTTGATATTTAGAGACAGGTATGGACTGTATTTGTCTGCAGGGACAGGTGTGGACAGCATTGGTATGTAGAGAAAGGTGTGGACAGCATTGGTATGTAGAGACAGGTGTGGACAGCATTGGTATGTAGAGACAGGTGTGGACAGCATTGGTATGTAGAGACAGGTGTGGACAGCGTTGGTCTCCAGGGACAGGTGTGGACAGTGTTGGTATGTAGGGACAGGTGTGGACAGCATTGGTATGTAGAGACAGGTGTGGACAGCATTGGTATGTAGAGACAGGTGTGGACAGCGTTGGTCTCCAGGGACAGGTGTGGACAGTGTTGGTATGTAGGGACAGCTGTGGACAGTAACTCTGCAGGGACAGGTGTGGACAGCGTTGGTATGTAGAGACAAGTGTGAACAGTGTTGGTCTGAAGGGACGGGTGTGGACAGTATGTCTGTAGCGACAGCTGTGGACAGACTAACTCTGCAGGGACAGGTGTGCACAGTGTTGGTATGCAGGGACAGGTGTAGACAGTGGTATGTAGAGACAGGTGTGGACAGCGTTGGTATGTAAAGACAGGTGTGGACAGCGTAGGAATTTAGAGACGGGTATGGACAGCGTTATTCTACAGGGACAGATGTAGACAGTGTTGATATTTAGGTACAGGTGTGGACTGTGTTGGTATGTAGAGACAGGTGTGGACAGTGTTGGTCTGCAGGGACAGGTGTGGACAGTGTTGGTCTGCAGGGACAGGTGTGGACAGTGTTGGTCTGAAGGGACGGGTGTGGACAGTATGTCTGTAGCGACAGCTGTGGACAGACTAACTCTGCAGGGACAGGTGTGCACAGTGTTGGTATGCAGGGACAGGTGTAGACAGTGGTATGTAGAGACAGGTGTGGACAGCGTTGGTATGTAAAGACAGGTGTGGACAGCGTAGGAATTTAGAGACGGGTATGGACAGCGTTATTCTACAGGGACAGATGTAGACAGTGTTGATATTTAGGTACAGGTGTGGACTGTGTTGGTATGTAGAGACAGGTGTGGACAGTGTTGGTCTGCAGGGACAGGTGTGGACAGTGTTGGTATGTAGAGACAGGTGTGGACAGTGTTGGTCTGCAGGGACAGGTGTGGACAGTGTTGGTATGTAGAGACAGGTGTGGACAGCGTTGGTCTGTAGTGACAGGTGTGGACAGTGTTGGTCTGCAGGGACAGGTGTGGACAGTGTTGGTCTGCAGGGACAGGTGTGGACAGTGTTGGTCTGCAGGGACAGGTGTGGACAGTGTTGGTATGTAGAGACAGGTGTGGACAGTGTTGGTCTGCAGGGACAGGTGTGGACAGTGTTGGTATGTAGAGACAGGTGTGGACAGTGTTGGTCTGCAGGGACAGGTGTGGACAGTGTTGGTCTGCAGGGACAGGTGTGGACAGTGTTGGTCTGCAGGGACAGGTGTGGACAGTGTTGGTATGTAGAGACAGGTGTGGACAGTGTTGGTCTGCAGGGACAGGTGTGGACAGCATTGGTATGTAAAGACAGGTGTGGACAGCGTAGGAATTTAGAGACGGGTATGGACAGCGTTATTCTACAGGGACAGATGTAGACAGTGTTGATATTTAGGTACAGGTGTGGACTGTGTTGGTATGTAGAGACAGGTGTGGACAGCGTTGGTCTGTAGTGACAGGTGTGGACAGCGTTGGTCTGTAGTGACAGGTGTGGACAGTGTTGGTCTGCAGGGACAGGTGTGGACAGTGTTGGTCTGAAGGGACGGGTGTGGACAGTATGTCTGTAGCGACAGCTGTGGACAGACTAACTCTGCAGGGACAGGTGTGCACAGTGTTGGTATGCAGGGACAGGTGTAGACAGTGGTATGTAGAGACAGGTGTGGACAGCGTTGGTATGTAAAGACAGGTGTGGACAGCGTAGGTATTTAGAGACGGGTATGGACAGCGTTATTCTACAGGGACAGATGTAGACAGTGTTGATATTTAGGTACAGGTGTGGACTGTGTTGGTATGTAGAGACAGGTGTGGACAGTGTTGGTCTGCAGGGACAGGTGTGGACAGTGTTGGTATGTAGAGACAGGTGTGGACAGTGTTGGTCTGCAGGGACAGGTGTGGACAGTGTTGGTATGTAGAGACAGGTGTGGACAGCGTTGGTCTGTAGTGACAGGTGTGGACAGTGTTGGTCTGCAGGGACAGGTGTGGACAGTGTTGGTCTGCAGGGACAGGTGTGGACAGTGTTGGTCTGCAGGGACAGGTGTGGACAGTGTTGGTATGTAGAGACAGGTGTGGACAGCGTTGGTCTGTAGTGACAGGTGTGGACAGTGTTGGTCTGCAGGGACAGGTGTGGACAGTGTTGGTCTGCAGGGACAGGTGTGGACAGTGTTGGTATGTAGAGACAGGTGTGGACAGCGTTGGTCTGTAGTGACAGGTGTGGACAGTGTTGGTCTGCAGGGACAGGTGTGGACAGTGTTGGTCTGCAGGGACAGGTGTGGACAGTGTTGGTATGTAGAGACAGCTGTGGACAGCGTTGGTCTGCAGGGACAGGTGTTTATTGATATGGAGCTTCTGCCAGAACCAACGGCTCAAAGCTCCTCTAGATAAACCGGGTCGGTTCCTCCTCTTCCTCAGGTAGATAAACCGGGTCGGTTCCTCCTCTTCCTCAGGTAGATAAACCGGGTCGGTTCCTCCTCTTCCTCAGGTAGATAAACCGGGTCGGTTCCTCCTCTTCCTCAGGTACCGCCCATGAGTGGCGCCTGCGCTGCGACGCCGTTAACCTCTACTACACGCTGTTCGGACTCACCCGGCCATCCTGCCTTCCGCTGCCAGAGCTGGGCCTGGTCCTCAACCTAAAGGAGAAGAAGGCTGTCCTCAACCCCACCATTAAGCCTGAGCAGGGCACCAGCGTCGCCATGGAGACGCCTGCCAGTATAGGCGTCCACGGCGTGGGGATGAGCTACTCTGCGGTGAGTTGTTGGTTCATCAGAACCAGAACCTTCCTGCTACATCATGGTGTCATTAGAAGCATAAAGACCTGCAGATGATACAGCTGTTTGTTTCTGTCAGGTGGACGAAGAGCCCGATCCCGTCTCTCTGGGGGTGTGCGGTGTGGGCCAGCCCCCCCAGGGCCTCAAGAGGAAGGCTGAGACCCCCTTGGGTTCCCCCCCGGAACCGGGACAGATCCTGCAGCACACGGACGACGATGGGAGACCGGGACGCTACAAGATCAGGGTGAGAGGCGCCCTACATCTCCCCCACTGCTGCCTGGTCGGGTCAGAACCCCGGACAGCTCCAGAACCTCCCTGGGTTACAGAAAATGGAAGTGGACGGGTCAGAACCCTGGACATGGTGGTCCTCAGTATCCAGTTATCCATGTCAGTTAGAGCCCCGTCAAGTGCCAATTGCACTACCCTAGTATTAGAAGTACCCTAGTATTAGTAGCAGTACTCTAGTATTAGTAGCAGTACTCTAGTAATAGTAGCAGTACTCTAGTAGTAGTACTCTAGTGGCAGTAGTACTCTAGTATTGTCCATAATACTTAGTAGTGGTAGTACTCTAGTAGTAGCAGCAGTAATCTAGTAGCAGTATTCTTCCAGTAATAGTACTCTAGTAGTAGTATTACTCCAGTGGTAGCAGTAGTACTCTAGTAATAGCGGTAGTACTCTATTAGCAATGGCAGTAGTAGTAGTAGTAATAGTATTACTCTACTAGTAATAGTACTCCAGTAGTAGTAGTAGTAGTAGTAATAGCAGTAGTGCTCTAGTAGTAGTAGCACTAGTAGTAGTAGTACTCAAGTAGCAGTATTACTGTAGTAGTACTATATTATTAGTAGTACTGTAGTTGCAGCATTAGTAGTAGTAGTAGTAGTAGTATTTTAGCAGTAGTATTGTAGCAGTAGTAGTACTCCAGAAGCTGTAGTAGTAGCACTGTAGTAGCAGTTGTACTCCAGTAGTAGCTGTAGTAGCAGTAGTAGTGCTGACCCCTCCATCAACCTGCGGCTCCAGTTTAACAGTAGTAGCAGCAGTAGTAGTAGTGATAGTACTCCAGAAGTAGTATTAGTGCTGTAGTAATAGTAGTAGTAGTGCTACAGTAGCTGTAGTAGCAGTAGTAGTAATAGAACTCCAGAAGTAGTACTAGTGCTGTAGTAGCAGTAGTAGCGCTGCAGTAGCTGCTGTAATAGTAGCGCCGTAGTAGCTGTTGTAATATTAGTGCTGTAGTAGCAGTAGTGCTACTGTAGTAGCAGTAGTAGTGCTGTAGTAGCAGTAGTAGTGCTGTAGTACTACTGTAGTAGCAGTAGTAGTGCTGTAGTACTACTGTAGTAGCAGTAGTACTACTGTAGTAGCAGTAGTGCTACTGTAGTAGCAGTAGTAGTACTGTAGTAGCAGTAGTAGTGCTGTAGTACTACTGTAGTAGCAGTAGTAGTGCTGTAGTACTACTGTAGTAGCAGTAGTACTACTGTAGTAGCAGTAGTAGTACTGTAGTAGCAGTAGTAGTGCTGTAGTACTACTGTAGTAGCAGTAGTAGTGCTGTAGTACTACTGTAGTAGCAGTAGTAGTGCTGTAGTACTACTGTAGTAGCAGTAGTAGTGCTGTAGTACTACTGTAGTAGTGCTGTAGTACTACTGTAGTAGCAGTAGTAGTGCTGTAGTACTACTGTAGTAGCAGTAGTAGTGCTGTAGTACTACTGTAGTAGTGCTGTAGTACTACTGTAGTAGCAGTAGTAGTGCTGTAGTACTACTGTAGTAGCAGTAGTAGTGCGGACCACTCCATTAACCCGCGGCACGTCTGTCTTCCAGTTTAACCCCATGGAGGACGAAGACATCGACATGGAGACGGTTCACGACAGCCAGGCCTTCATCCACCATCACCTCAACCTGCTGGAGCGCCCGTCCACGCCAGGTAGGCTCCGCCCCCTTTCCGGCCACGCCAGCCTGCGGGTCGCTCCGCTCACCGTCCCTCTGTTTTCAGGTAAGGAGCCCCCGCTGGCGGAGCAGACCCTGCCGTCCATGTCGGCCGCACCTGTGGCCCCGTTCTCCAAGGACGCCGCCTCCCTGTCCTCCAAGCACGGAGGAGACCACGCCCACCACCACCACCATCACCACCACGAGCACAAGAAGAAGAAAAAGAAGCACAAGCACAAACACAAGCACAAGCACAAGCACGACAGCAAGGACAGGGACAGGGAGAACCCGTACGCCTTCAGCAACAGCCCCGCCAGCGGACGCTCTCTACGCTCCCCCTCGCTGTCCGACTGAACCCGCTGACATCATCGCCACGCCGCCCTCTGGAGCTCCAACAGAACCAGCCGCCGCGCCGGGCCCCCCCGTCTCCAGCTCAGGACGCCGGGCCCCTCGCAGCAATCTTCTTTGGAGCAGCAGAACCAAGGCTTGTTCCTCAGGTTGTTCCAGGGATTCCATTTTCATCCAATCACCTTCAGCAGTGGGATGGTTCAGAAGTTCTGCTTTTAGTCCGGCCCACTTTGCTCTGGTAACCTCTGCAGAAGTAGAACCGGACCCAGACTGGACTCCACAGGTTCTGGTTTCATGCTGGGTTCTGCAAGTGTTTCCTGGATCTTAGAACCAATGTCGGGTCAGAACCGAGCTTCTGCCGCCAATCAGACGCCACCCGATGGGGCCTTCAGGTATTACACCAACACAAACTAGATCCACAGAGCAGGTTCTGTTCAGATTCCGGTACTGGTCTGGGCCAGTCTGCGGTTCTGTTCAGATCCTGGTACTGGTCTGGGTCAGTCTGCGGTAACGCCTGATCAACCAACAGCCATTCAGGTTGATTGTCCCGCCCCCTTCCTCTGATTGGCTTCTCTATGTGAGCTGATTGGATACTGGAAATCCTGCTTCTAGCCTCCTGTAGCATCGGCCATGTTCTTCTGTTGGGGCTGCGGAGGACCGGGCCCCGGCCCCAAGGACTGGATGACCCAGTAGATTCTGAGCCGACTGGTGGTTATGAATAAAACTGGGTTTATGTTTTATCTTTATTTTCTATAGAAATCTGCTGTTCTGTCATTGAAACCATGAATATTGTGATCATTAAATTCTACTTTTTCATAAACGTGTCGTTCTTGTTGCTCTGGACTCCTGTAGATCCACAGTTTTCAGATCCACCCCACATCGCGGGTGGGGAGAATGGTTGAGGGTGGGGGTAACGGCGGAGGGGCTGGTGGGTGGGGGTAATGGCGGAGGGGCAGGTAGGGGTAGTGGCAGAGGGACTGGTGGGTGGTGGTAATGGCAGAGGGTCTGGCGGGTGGTGGTGGCGGAGGGGCAGGTGGGTAGAGGTAATGGCGGAGGGTCTGGCGGGTGGGGGTGGCGGAAGGGCTGGCGGGTGGGGGTAATGGCGGAGGGTCTGGCGGGTGGTGGTGGCGGAGGGGCAGGTGGGTAGAGGTAATGGCGGAGGGTCTGGCGGGTGGGGGTGGCGGAAGGGCTGGCGGGTGGGGGTAATGGCGGAGGGTCTGGTGGGTGGGGGTAGTGGCGGAGGGGCAGGTGGGTAGAGGTAATGGCGGAGGGTCTGGTGGGTGGGGGTAGTGGCAGAGGGGCTGGCGGGTGGGGGTAATGGCAGAGGGTCTGGCGGGTGGTGGTGGCGGAGGGGCAGGTGGGTAGAGGTAATGGCGGAGGGTCTGGCGGGTGGTGGTGGCGGAGGGGCAGCTGGGTAGAGGTAATGGCGGAGGGTCTGGTGGGTGGGGGTAGTGGCGGAGGGGCAGGTGGGTGGGGGTAATGGCGGGTGGTGGTGGCGGAGGGTCTGGTGGGTGGGGGTAGTGGCGGAGGGGATGCGTAAAACGTTCTAGCTTTATAAACAGCTCATACACGTTAGCATGGTGAAGCCATTTTGTTAGAATAATCCCCTTCAATGATCAGAAATCATTAAAGAAACCGATTATTTAGCCAGATTCCACCTCTGCTCTTCTCTCACCTGTGCAGCAGCTGGCAGACGTCCTTTGTTCTGAAGACTAACCCCTCAGTCGGCCTCTGAAAGTTCTGAAAACTGAGGGAAACGTTGCAACAGTTTTTTTCTTCACAGCAATCTGGTTTCGATCCATCAGGTCCACTCAAGTCTTTAGTCAGTTTGCAGCTTCTGCTCCTTAGCAGGTTGTCCTCCATGCCAAAGAGCAGGCAGTCTTCCATGCTAAACAACAGGTTGTCCTCCATGCCAAAGAGCAGGTGGTCTTCCTTGCTAAACAACAGGCAGTCTTCCATGCCAAAGAGCAGGCAGTCTTCCATGCTAAACAACAGGTTGTCCTCCATGCCAAAGAGCAGGCAGTCTTCCATGCTAAACAACAGGTTGTCCTCCATGCCAAAGAGCAGGTGGTCTTCCATACTAAACAACAGGTTGTCCTCCATGCCAAAGAGCAGGCAGTCTTCCACGGCTAAAAGCAGGCAGTCTTCCATGCTAAACAACAGGTTGTCCTCGATGCCAAAGGCAGGCTGTCTTCCATGCCAAAGAGCAGGCAGTCTTCCATGCTACACAACAGGTTGTCCTCCATACCAAAGAGCAGGCAGTCTTCCATGCTAAATAACAGGTTGTCCTCCATGCCAAAGAGCAGACAGTCTTCAACGCCAAAGAGCAGGCTGTCTTCCATGCTACACAACAGGTTGTCCTCCATGCCAAAGAGCAGGCTGTCTTCCATGCCAAAGAGCAGGCAGTCTTCCACGCCAAAGAGCAGGCAGTCTTCCATGCTAAAGAGCAGGCAGTCTTCCATGCTACACAACAGGTTGTCCTCCATGCCAAAGAGCAGGCTGTCTTCCATGCCAAAGAGCAGGCAGTCTTCCATGCTAAAGAGCAGGCAGTCTTCCATGCTACACAACAGGTTGTCCTCCATGCCAAAGAGCAGGCTGTCTTCCACGCCAAAGAGCAGGCAGTCTTCCATGCCAAAGAGCAGACAATCTTCCACGCCAAAGAGCAGGCAGTCTTCCACGCCAAAGAGCAGGCAGTCTTCCATGCTACACAACAGGTTGTCCTCCATGCCAAAGAGCAGGTGGTCTTCCATACTAAACAACAGGTTGTCCTCCATGCCAAAGAGCAGGCAGTCTTCCACGCCTAAAAGCAGGCAGTCTTCCATGCTAAACAACAGGTTGTCCTCGATGCCAAAGGCAGTGTCTTCCATGCCAAAGAGCAGGCAGTCTTCCATGCTACACAACAGGTTGTCCTCCATGCCAAAGAGCAGGCAGTCTTCCATGCTACACAACAGGTTGTCCTCCATGCCAAAGAGCAGGCAGTCTTCCATGCTACGCAACAGGTTGTCCTCCATGCCAAAGAGCAGGCAGTCTTCCATGCTAAACAACAGGTTGTCCTCCATGCCAAAGAGCAGACAGTCTTCAACGCCAAAGAGCAGGCTGTCTTCCATGCTACACAACAGGTTGTCTTCCATGCCAAAGAGCAGGCAGTCTTCCACGCCAAAGAGCAGGCAGTCTTCCACGCCAAAGAGCAGGCAGTCTTCCACGCCAAAGAGCAGGTAGTCTTCCATGCTACACAACAGGTTGTCCTCCATGCCAAAGAGCAGGTGGTCTTCCTTGCTAAACAACAGGCAGTCTTCCATGCCAAAGAGCAGGCAGTCTTCCATGCTAAACAATAGGTTGTCCTCCATGCCAAAGAGCAGACAGTCTTCAACGCCAAAGAGCATGCAGTCTTCCATGCTACGCAACAGGTTGTCCTCCATGCCAAAGAGCAGGCAGTCTTCCACGCCCTTCCATGCTAAAGAGCAGGCAGTCTTCCACGCCAAAGAGCAGGCAGTCTTCCATGCTACGCAACAGGTTGTCCTCCATGCCAAAGAGCAGGCAGTCTTCCATGCTACGCAACAGGTTGTCCTCCATGCCAAAGAGCAGGCAGTCTTCCATGCTAAACAACAGGTTGTCCTCCATGCCAAAGAGCAGACAGTCTTCAACGCCAAAGAGCAGGCTGTCTTCCATGCTACACAACAGGTTGTCCTCCGTGCCAAAGAGCAGGCTGTCTTCCATGCTAAACAACAGGTTGTCCTCCACGCCAAAGAGCAGGCTGTCTTCCATGCTAAACAACAGGTTGTCCTCCACGCCAAAGAGCAGACAGTCTTCAATGCCAAAGAGCAGGCAGTCTTCCATGCTACGCAACAGGTTGTCCTCCATGCCAAAGAGCAGGCTGTCTTCCATGCTAAAAGGCAGGCAGTCTTCCATTCCAAAGAGCAGGCAGTCTTCCACGCCCTTCCATGCTAAAGAGCAGGCAGTCTTCCACGCCAAAGAGCAGGCAGTCTTCCATGCTACGCACCAGGTTGTCCTCCATGCCAAAGAGCAGGCAGTCTTCCATGCTACGCAACAGGTTGTCCTCCATGCCAAAGAGCAGGCAGTCTTCCATGCTAAACAACAGGTTGTCCTCCATGCCAAAGAGCAGGCAGTCTTCCATGCTAAACAACAGGTTGTCCTCCATGCCAAAGAGCAGGCAGTCTTCCATGCTAAACAACAGGTTGTTCTCCATGCCAAAGAGCAGGCAGTCTTCCATGCTAAACAACAGGTTGTCCTCCATGCCAAAGAGCAGACAGTCTTCAACGCCAAAGAGCAGGCTGTCTTCCATGCTACACAACAGGTTGTCCTCCACGCCAAAGAGCAGGCAGTCTTCCATTCCAAAGAGCAGGCAGTCTTCCATGCCCTTCCACGTCAAAGAGCAGGCAGTCTTGTTTGAACATATCTGTCACCCTCACCATATCCAGGCCAATCAGCTCCCTCTCTGCTCTGGGCCTTCATATCTTCTGCTGTAACCTGGCTATTTTTTTCTACAGATCATGAAGCACAAAACCATTTTCTTCCCAGATGGAGAGGTCTTTCCTCAGGGCATGACTATTGTTGCCATCCTGGTCTTCCTTTTTATCGGCTCCAACAGTCATTCATAAACTGCAGTTACTTCACTTTGATTCTGCTGATTAGTGGATTTTATTGCAGCGTCTGGAAAACTGGGTCTTCCTTTTGGTTCAGTACTGGATTGGTTTATCTCTTACCTGACAGCAGACACCCTGTCTACTTTTAAGGCTAGGCTTAAAACTTTCCTTTCTGATAAAGCTTCTAGTTAGAGAGGCTCAGGTTATCCTGAGCTATCTCTATAGTTCTGCTGCTATAGGCTTAGACTGCTGGAGGACATAGGGACCCCTTTTTCATCATTCTGCTTCATTCTATCTCTATTCTCCCACTCTGCAGAATCTGTTAGTTCAATCTCTAACGTTCTGCTCTCTCTGCTTTTTCTCATAGTAGCTTCATCTGGTCTGTTCCTGTTTGGCTGTGACTCCATCCTGGAGAGAAATATCAGCTGTGCTGCTGCCATCAACACCTTTGTTTCTAGATGTTGGAGCTTGGCCTGTTTTCCAGTGTAGTCCTGTTTCTCTGACTGTGACTAACTGGATGTGCTCTCTTCATCCTCTGACATGGGAGCTGGCTCGGAGCTCGTCTGCCTGGCTGTGTGTTTCCTGGACGGGGCCGCCTGTGGAGCTGGTTGCCAGTTGCCTTTTGTATCTATGCTTCTTTTTCTATGTCTGCTTTGCTGAAAGGAGTTTTTAAGTCTTTGGGTGATTATGTCTCGAGGGTCAATATGACCAGAGCAGGTGATCTATTCTAGCCATCGAGTTCTGGTGCTCTGCACCTTTAATGTGTGTTTCTGGGTTTAGGTGGTTAAATGTCTGACATCTCTATGTATTTCCAGTCAGCTTTTCCACAGACCTGCTTATTGGTCTGAGGTGTTTGGAAGCAGAAACACGGGTAACGGGGGCGGGAACTGGGGAATCCTTTATTGGTTCTGGGGGGGTCATTGATTTTCTTGCTGTTTCAGGTTTCTTCCTAACAGGAACCCTTTTTCCCTTTAGAACTGTGTATTGTTTTATTTATCATGTGTTTGTTTAAAGGTGGAAATGGTGAGAGGCATTTTTCTAAGCTGGCCAGAATGGAAGAAATTTCAGGGTTCAGATGAGACCAAAACCTAAATCCCAGCATGACCCCAGAACCATATCCCATTAGTAAAGCAGTGGCTGCATTATGCTGTGAGTATCAGAATGTCAGAGATGATGGATGGAGCTTTTCACCTTCTGACTAGAAACACACTGGAGGGTTTCTGAGCCAAAAACATCCATTTTAAAGATACAAATAAAAAATAGAAAAGTAAATAAGATGTCGTAGTAACTTCTAGATGTTTGTTTTCATATAGTTGTGGATGTTGATGGTGTCAGCAGGAAGGTGAAGATGATGCTCACTGCCTTCCATCATCTTCATCACCAGAGGTTCTAGAGGAACAGAGCCGACCTTCTTTATTAGCTGGTTGAGCTTCTTTCAGTCATTAGCTCTGATGATGATGATGATGGAGGAAGAGGTCAGACTCTCCACAGCAGACTGACAGCAGATCTGCAGCATCTGAAGGACCTGAGCAAATATTGATGGTAAATATCTGCCAATCTGTTGCCAACAGTTTAAAATGATAATAAAACATCATTTCCAAGCTAGTTAAAGTAAAAATAAAAAAATCAATATTCTTTATAAAAAATGAAGCTTCTGCTCGTTATTATAGAGTTAGTTGTTTTAGATCTGTTGTAGGCTAATGTAGGCCAGTCTGAACGACCATTGATCCCCATCAGGACAGAAAGCAGCTTCTACATCTAAACTCATCAGATCTTCAATTCTCTGCTTCTTTGTAAGAAAATGTGAGAACCCTTCCTGGAACCAGGGGCCTCTATAATAACGCATGTGGAGCAACTGTATCGGCCCCCAGGCGGGGGGCTCTGTGGTGCGCTCCTCCAGCCCCTCCCCCTGCCCCTCCTTCCTGGTGGTCCTGTGCTCCAGAAGTCCCTCCGACCCTCAGCTGCTGTCAGACCAACGGAGCCATGCTGCTGCTGAAGCTGGTACGGTGAGATCCATGACATGGCCGCCGCCGTGGCGCTCAGTCTGTGTGTCTGTCTGTCTGCGTAAAGACAGACTGTCCAGCCATGGACGTGTGTCTGTTCCACGCTGGCTGCCTGCATGCGGGTGGTCCCCTCCTGCTGCTGCAGCAGTCAGCTTGTTTTCACTGCAGATGGAAGTGAAAGTGTTCTGATGAAGTGAGCTCTAACCCGGTGCTGTTCCCCCAGTGCGGCTGGATCCTGGCCCCCCTGTGGGGCTCTCACCTGTGTTGGGCTTTTGTCTTTGGGCGACCCAAGCGTTCAGGAGAAGATGGGACTGCAGCCAGGGCAGAGGGTGAGTACATGAAGATGTGAGCTCAATGTGGCGTCTGTGCCTGCAGCAGAGTTAATGGGTAGCATGTGTCCCATTCGGGGGGGGGGGGGGGGGGTACGTCAGCGTGGATTTAGACTGTAATTGTGAAACCGCCTCAGCTGAAAGAAAACTTTACTGTTTCTGATTAAATATAGAATTAGAGCTGCACTGGATCTAAATTTTGTTCATCCTGGGACTGGTGTCACTGTGGTTCCATGGTGGGGGGGGGGGGGGGGGGGGGGGGGTCTGCACACAGGAGGCAACCAGAAGAAGCCCAACATGTCAGAATGACTAAAGGAGGCACCAGCTGCACCTTTTCAGAAACACCATCCTGTTGCTCCACCTGCACCATCAGGCAGGTCACTTAGTGAGACAAGAGTGAACGGCATCATGGGTGGAGTCACTGTGGGTGGAGGTCTGCACATGTTCCATGCTTCCTATCCTTCAGCAGAGGACTAGAGTCACAGGACTGTTGGTCCTCACCTCCACATGGGAAGGGTTAATGACGGAGACTCCTTTTCTAAAGCCTTTAGTTCCACTTTAATCAGGCTGAATGCTGATCTAGCTCTAGGAATCTATGTCCCAGAGCTAGATATTAGCCCAATGCTTCCAAAGGCAAACCATTCTGGTTGTTGCTATAAGGCTGTGATGGTAATTATGAACAAAATGGAACTCAATGGAGACAGAAAAGTAGAGGAGAAAAGAGAAAAAAAACAGAAACTATGCAGTAACTTCTAGAAATCTGCTTCCAAACCTGCATGAGACGAGAGGAACAGAAAAACAGCAAACAGAAAATAAAAGACGATCAAAGAAAACGTGAAAAAGCTTCCAGAGCAGCAGGTAGATCGATTTCCATGAGACTAGAAGGAAACCCTGTGGTGACTAAACTCTGTAATTAATGGTGGTTTATATCTGTGGTGATTAAACTATTATTCAGGGTGGTTTATATCTATAGCTGCGGCTTCGTGTTTAGCATCAGTGTGAATGTTGTGCAAAATGATATCCTGCAGATAGTGAATAAATTATTATCTAGAAGTGGAGTTATAGTTAATTATTTAAAGGAATAGTACACCCAAAACATGATTAGCCTTCATTTTCTACTCACCCCCATGCTGAACAACACTCTGGAGTACTTTTTTGATATCTCAAATGCATCTGGAGATCTGGGAGGCTTCTTGCTGTCTGCTGACATTCAAATAATGGAGGTCTATGGCGCCCGAGGCAGAAAGGTCCATAAAAGTCCACAAAAAACGTGTCAATATTCCTCCATACTGCTCGTCCAATGTATTCCAAGTGTCCTGAGTGGGTAGCATCCAGAATTTACTCGAAACGAAGTCATTTAGAATGTTTTAGAGCATAAACAGTAGTGTATAGGATTTCCTAATAGCGCGTTCACGAGTCTACGGAAACCGCAGCAGACCAAACCAGATGAAAGTGCGCATTCAGCTCGGCAAAGAACTCATGCTCTTCCTCAACACTGAAGTCCTCAGACATTTTTCTTTCGTTGTTTCTTTCTTTGCACAGGTAAACAGCACATTTCTTCTTCTACGCTTGCATTATCGGCAGAGCAGACGCTGAATGCGCACTTTCATCTGGTTTGGTCTGCCGGCTTCCGTAGCGTCGTGAATGCGCAGGAAATCCTATACACTACTGTTTATGCTCTAAAAACCTTCTAAATGACTTTGTTTCGAGTAAATTCTGGATGCTACCCACTCAGGACACTTGGAATACATTGGACGAGCAGTATGGAGGCATATTGACACGTTTTTTGTGGACTTTTATGGACCTTTCTGGCTCGGGCGCCATAGACCTCCATTATTTGAATGTCAGCAGACAGCAAGAAGCCTCCCAGATCTCCAGATGCATTTGAGATATCAAAAAAGTACTCCAGAGTGTTGTTCAGCATGGGGGTGAGTAGAAAATGAAGGCTAATTATGTTTTGGGTGTACTATTCCTTTAACTTATTCAAAAATGAAGGTGAAATCAATTTAGTGTTTCTATTGTATTATTGTAGCTCTAATTTGCTCATCTACCAGGCTTTATGCCTTTCACCTCTGGATGGTTCCTGATCAAATCCAGGTATCCACACCAATTTAGTGACCCAGGCTAGGTTAATAGCAGAGCTATTAATTATCAATCAAAGACTATTTTTCTCTGTTTATTCACACTGTTACCAAAAGGGGATGGATCTGGCCTGAGTGATAAACCATCCGTATATGAATCACAAACAACTGCAAGTTAAACAATGACGTCTTTATTCTAATAATTCAGGATTACAGAAATTTAACGTCTAAGCAAACACGCTGTTAGAAAATAAACGCCAGGTAGACTAAGTGATTAATTTTGAAAGAAAAAGAATCAAACCCTAAGAGTCCGTTTAACTGGCTTGAGATTGTCCAAGATAGGCCAGATGTTAATACATTCAATAATGTCCGTTAGAACAGCAGCAGGTATGATGAGAACAGTTCAATTAAAACAACATGAATACATTCAGCTTAAATGATAAATGGTTAAAATGCATTAACAGCAGCAGCAGAAGTTTGTTTAGCAAAGCAGCAGCAGGGCTGTGTGTGTGTGTGTGTGTGTGTGTGTGTGTGTGTGTGTGTGTGTGTGTGACCCCCCTTTTCAAATGATGAAAGGGGGGAGGAGGGGGGGCAGCTTGGAACAACGCGTCCTCAACCACATGACCACACGCGGTTAAATGTGAGCAAATTCTCTATAAACTAACCTTAAAGCAGAAAAAGAAGGAAAGCAGGATCACTTGCAGCTTTTCACTGGACACTTATTTCAACCTTTAAACCAGAGTTCTTATAACCGGCACAGATTAAACATGAGCGTTAATTCAAGTTTCTCCTATCTACCTGTCTCTCGCAGGAGGTCCGTCTCACCAGGGGGTCCGTTAGCTATCAAAGCAGGAGCGTCCTCCTGCAGATAGGCCGTGATTTCTGTAGCGAGGTCCTCACAAAAGCTGGAAGCTCCACACAGCGTTCAGCTTCGGAGATTCCCGTCTCACCTAGCTCAGCGGGCGCTATGCACGATGGGTCATTGCGATTGCGTGACTTTTGATGCAGGAAAACGAAAGCTACTTCCAGCTAGCTTTCTTTAGCATTTCACGTGAAACGGGCCTCTCCCTGCGGGTGTTAAAACCCAGGGCACAGAGAGAGATTGATCTCACGCTCTGAGTTTTAAACGCTGAATGACGTAGGGGTATTTCCTGCTGGGGTTCAGGCGTTCTCGTCAGCTGATTGGTTGATTTGAAATGGTTTCTCAAATTGATTTGGCTCCATTGTGGCAATATAGCCAAACACCTGGAACCAAACTCTCAAAACTGTGCTATGGATGCTTGGACATGCTTTTGAGAAAGAAAGTGTGTTTATTAGCAGGTGTGGGCGGCCCCAGACTTACCCTACAGGGGCCCAGATATCCAGAGCAACCACAGATCATTGGGACACAAGCAGCGCGGACACAGGCATGGCTGCATCCACTAAAGAAGCTAACCAGTGATGGAGCTAACCAGTAAAGGAGCTAACCAGCGATGGAGCTAACGAGTGATGGAGCTAACCAGTGATGGAGCTAACCAGCGCTGGAGCTAATCAGCGCTGGAGCTAACCAGTGATGGAGCTAACCAGTGATGGAGCTAACCAGTAAAGGAGCTAACCAGCGATGGAGCTAACCAGTAAAGGAGCTAACCAGCAATGGAGCTAACCAGTAGAGGAGCTAACCAGCGATGGAGCTAACCAGTAAATGAGCTAACCAGCGATGGAGCTAACCAGTAAAGGAGCTAACCTGTGATGTAGTTAACCAGCGATGGAGCTAACCAGTAAAGGAGCTAACCAGCGATGGAGCTAACCAGCGATGGAGCTAACCAGTAAAGGAGCTAACCAGCGATGGAGCTAACCAGTGATGGAGCTAACCAGCGATGGAGCTAACCAGTAAAGGTGCTAACCAGTGATGGAGCTAACCAGTAAAGGAGCTAACCAGTGATGGAGCCAACCAGCGATGGAGCTAACCAGTAAAAGTGCTAACCAGTGATGAAGCTAACCAGTGATGAAGCTAACCAGTGATGGAGCTAACCAGTAAAGGAGCTAACCAGTGAAGGAGCTAACCAGTGAAGGAGCTAACCAGTGATAGAGCTAACCAGTAAAGGAGCTAACCAGTGAAGGAGCTAACCAGTAAAGGAGCTAACCAGTGAAGGAGCTAACCAGTGATGGAGCTAACCAGTAAAGGAGCTAACCAGTGATGGAGCTAACCAGTGATGAAGCTAACAAGTGATGAAGCTAACCAGTAAAGGAGCTAACCAGTGATGGAGCTAACCAGTGATGAAGCTAACCAGTGAAGGAGCTAACCAGTGAAGGAGCTAACCAGTGATGAAGCTAACCAGTGATGGAGCTAACCAGTAAAGGAGCTAACCAGTGAAGGAGCTAACCAGTGATGAAGCTAACCAGTGATGGAGCTAACCAGTAAAGGAGCTAACCAGTGATGAAGCTAACCAGTGATGGAGCTAACCAGTAAAGGAGCTAACCAGTAAAGGAGCTAACCAGTGATGGAGCTAACCAGTGATGGAGCTAACCAGTAAAGGAGCTTACCAGTGAAGGATCTAACCAGTGAAGCTAACCAGTGATGGAGCTAACCAGTAAAGGAGCTAACCAGTGATGGAGCTAACCAGTGATGAAGCTAACCAGTGATGAAGCTAACCAGTGATGGAGCTAACCAGTAAAGGAGCTAACCAGTGAAGGATCTAACCAGTGAAGCTAACCAGTGATGAAGCTGTTTCACAACACTGTCAGTGGCGGATATTGAAGATGTTCGGATTTTTGGTTTTATGATACTCTGAATTCTCCTGTTTGGATGTGGAGGATACCTGATGTATCTATAATTACGGAGGATGTTGGCGGTAATTTGGGCGATGATCAGGCTGCCGGCAGCAGCTGAGGCGCTCACAAAGGCTGTGAATGAGCAAGATCGGGAGCTGAGCCGTATGCTGGGTGCGATTGAACACAGGCTGGCTGTGGTGGTTGAACTCAAAAGTGAGAATGGATAATATCTTGGATGTGCACGCTCGCTTCAAGGTGGAAAAACCCAATAAACTTGGAATATTGGATTCGCCACGTAGAGCCAGCAAGAAAAGACTCAAGACTGATGGAAAATTCCTGTGCAGCCTGCTCTCTAAACAATAAGTGTTATTTTGGATTCGGCCTCCCCCTTATCAAACCTCCCCTGGATGTTATGGCGGAAGGGCCCAGAAGAACTGCTGCCCCCTCCCCTACCTATGAACACCTGTGGATGCGTCCAGAACTGTAGCGCTAGTTGATAAACTTCCATCTTATCAAGGACAATAGCCTGTGGACGGCGTTCATGGACAGATTGAACGCACTCATACACACATAACTAATGTCTCAAATACCAGATTGACTTTCATGTGGCTCCAGCCTCCGATGCTTTCCTTCTGCTGAAATGTCTTGTATTTATATGTGCTCTTCTTGTGCTGAGTTTCTTTTTTTATTTCTTAAACTGTATCCTGTCAAGGATACATTTTGAGATATACTTTTTTCCCACCTCTCCCTCCCCAATGTGGCTCCTATGATTCCACAGAGATAAAGGCAGCGCTATAGGGAACCACCTCCAGGTTGGGGCCCTGGGCAGCCATAAGAACACGCCAAAGGCAGCGTTCTGTGGCACGCATGACAATCGTCCTTCCTACCCCCCCCCCCCCCATCCCCACCCTAATGTATGTGATGTATTGTGATGAACAGTTTTTACTAAAACTGAAATCTTGATTACAATGTAAATTGTAATCATGTCTAACTCATTGCTTACCCTTGGATAACCCATGGCTAACTTATTTCTAACTCATTGCTTACCCTTGGCTAACTCGTGGCTAACCCGTGGATAACCCATTGCTAACTCATGTCTATCCCATTGCTTACCCGTTGCTAACTCATGGCTAACCCGTGGATAACTCATGGCTAACCCGTGGATAACCCATGGCTAACTCATGTCTAACCCATTGCTTACCCGTGGCTAACTCATGGCTAACCCGTGGATAACCCATGGCTAACTCGTGTCTAACCCATTGCTTACCCATGGCTAACTTATCACTAACCCGTGGATAACCCAGAGCTAACTTATTGCTAACCCATGGCTCACTCTCTGCTAACTCATGGCTAACCCGTGGCTAACCCATGGCTAACCCATGGCTAACTCTCTGCTAACTCATGTCTAACCCATGGCTAACTCTATGCTAACTCTAATCTAACCAATGGCTAACTCTCTGTTAAATCATGGCTAACCCTTGGCTAACTCTCTGCTAACTCATGGCTAACCCATGGCTAATCTGTGGCTAACTTATGGCTAACCCATAGCTAACTCTCTGCTAACTCATGCCTAACCAATGGCTATGTCTCTGTTAACACATGTCTAACCAATGGCTAACTCTCTGTTAACTCATGGCTAATCTGTGGCTAACCCGTGGCTAATCTATGGCTAACCCATGACTAATCTGTGGCTAACCCATGGCTAATCTATGGCTAACTCATGGCTAACCCATAGCTAACTCTCTGCGAACTCATGCCTAACCAATGGCTAAGTCTCTGTTAACTCATGTCTAACCAATGGCTAACTCTCTGTTAATTCATGGCTAACCCATGGCTAATCTGTGGCTAACCCATGGCTAACCCATAGCTAACTCTCTGCGAACTCATGCCTAACCAATGGCTAAGTCTCTGTTAACTCATGTCTAACCAATGGCTAACTCTCTGTTAACTCATGGCTAACCCATGGCTAATCTGTGGCTAACCCATGGCTAATCTGTGGCTAACCCATTACTAATCTGTGGCTAACCCATGGCTAATCTGTGGCTAACTCATGGCTAACCCATAGCTAAATCTCTGCTAACTCATGCCTAACCAATGGCTAAGTCTCTGTTAGCTCATGTCTAACCAATGGCTAACTCTCTGTTAACTCATGGCTAACCCATGGCTAATCTGTGGCTAACCCATGGATAATCTGTGGCTAACCCATAGCTAACCCATGACTAATCTGTGGCTAACCCATGGCTAACCCATGGCTTATCTGTGGCTAACTCATGGCTAACCCATAGCTAACTCTCTGCTAACTCATGCCTAACCAATGGCTAAGTCTCTGTTAACTCATGTCTAACCAATGGCTAACTCTCTGTTAACTCATGGCTAACCCATGGCTAATCTGTGGCTAACCCATGGCTAATCTGTGGCTAACCCATAGCTAACCCATGACTAATCTGTGGCTAACCCATGGCTAACCCATGGCTTATCTGTGGCTAACCCATGGCTAACCCATAGCTAACTCTCTGCTAACTCATGCCTAACCAATGGCTAAGTCTCTGTTAACTCATGTCTAACCAATGGCTAACTCTCTGTTAACTCATGCCTAACCCATGGCTAATCTGTGGCTAACCCATGGCTAAGTGGACGATATTCCTCCTAACATGCACACATGTTTAAGTATTCTGAAAAACCTCAGAAGGTTCTTCCAGATGGACCTTGTTGGTTTTGGTTCCTTCAGGATGTGGTTGACCTGAGGCCACCAGAATAACCCCCCTCCTTTGTCTCTCCTTCCCTCAGCACGCTCCGGGGTCCAGTACATACCAACCTCTGGCTCCTGCAGGAACCGCTGCTTTGAGCTGCTGGAGGCGGAGCCCCCAAACTGTCGCTGTGACAACCTGTGCAGGACATACAACAGCTGCTGCTCCGACTTCAGCACCCTCTGCCTGCGGACAGGTACTGTATCTGAACATGGCAGCCCGACCCCACTCCTGGGTCCTAGTGTCCGTTAGGATGCGTCTAACATAAATGAACTGCAGGATCTCCTGACAACCTTTTGTCCATCCATCCATCCATCCATCCATATTCCTCCGCTTATCCGGGGTCGGGTCGCGGGGGCAGCAGCTTAAAAAGGGAGGCCCAGACTTCCCTCTCCCCAGCCACTTCTTCCAGCTCTTCAGGAGGAACCCCAAGGCGTTCCCAGGCCAGCCGAGAAACATAGTCTCTCCAGCGTGTCCTGGGTCTTCCCCGGGGCCTCCCCCCGGTGGGACGTGCCCGGAACACCTCACCAGGGAGGCGTCCAGGAGGCATCCTAAACAGATGCCCAAGCCACCTCAACTGGCTCCTCTCGACGTGGAGGAGCAGCGGCTCTACTCCGAGTCCCTCCCGGATGACCGAGCTTCTCACCCTATCTCTAAGGGAGAGCCCAGCCACCCTACGGAGGAAACCCATTTCGGCCGCTTGTATCCGCGATCTCGTTCTTTCGGTCATGACCCAGAGTTCATGACCATAGATGAGGGTAGGAACGTAGATCGACCGGTAAATCGAGAGCTTCGCTTTTTGACTCAGCTCTCTCTTCACCACGACGGACCCGGTACAGCGCCCGCTTCACGGCAGACGCTGCACCAATCCGCCTGTCGATCTCCCGCTCCCTTCTTCCCTCATTCGTGAACAAGATCCCAAGATACTTAAACTCCTCCACTTGGGGCAGGACACCCCCCCTGACCCGGAGAAGGCACTCTACCCTTTTCCGGCTCAAGACCATGGCCTCGGATTTGGAGGCACTGATCCCCATCCCGGCCGCTTCACACTCGGCTGCGAACCGATCCAGCGAGAGCTGCAGATCACGACCTGATGAAGCCAATAGGACCACATCATCTGCAAAAAGCAGAGACGCAATCCTAAGGCCACCAAAACGGATCCCCTCAACACCTTGGCTGCGCCTAGAAATTCTGTCCATGAAGGTAATGAACAGAATCGGTGACAAAGGGCAGCCCTGCACCTTTTGTGCAACAGCCAAAAACACACTTATACTGGGTGATTTCAATCTACATGTAGACTCCCCCACTAATCGCCCCGCTGCAGAATTTCTTGAACTCCTGGACTGTCTACATCTCACACAACATGTCACAGTACCAACACACACCAAAGGCCACACACTGGATCTGGTTATTACAGACAGTGCTTCCATCACCAATCTGCAGGTACATGATTTAGGCATGTCAGACCACAACAGCATCTCCATGGAACTGTCTTTAGCAGGCCCGTACAATAAAACAAAACGTCAGATCCATTTCAGAAACATAAAAGCAATAGATGGCAACCTCCTCAACCAGGACATACAAAACATCTCACTTGACCCACAGTCAATTAATGGATCTGTTAACTACTACAATTCCACCCTCCATAATATCCTCGAATCTCATGCACCTCTAAAAACAACAACAGTTCACTTTTCCAAATCAGCCCCCTGGTACACCATAGAGCTCCGCAAAATGAAAACTGCTGGCCGTGCCCTGGAGCGGAAATACACCTCCACTGGACTACAAGTTTTCAGACAGGCTTACCGTGAACATCGAACATCATATGTCAGAGCACTCACCACAGCCAGATCCCAATATTTCTCCCAAAAAATCACAAACAGCACTGGAAACCCAAAGCAACTATTCTCAACAATAAATTTTCTGCTCAAACCTCCCACACATGCACATGTCGATAATAGTACTAGTCAGTGTAACAGATTTATGGACTTCTTCAAAACAAAGGTAGGATCAATCCGGTCAGCCTTCCCTGTTACAGCCCCATCACCATCACCCGCTGACGGCACTCCCTCAACCCAACACAATACTTTCTCAGTTTTCTCAGACGTCATGCAGACAGAGGTGGAGAAGATCATAAAAAGCATGAGGCCATCCACCTGCGTGTTGGACCCTCTCCCCACAGCACTACTAAAAAATCACATCACAGCCATCAGTCCATTAATCACAGCAATAATTAACCAGTCATTACACTCCGGTCAGGTTCCTCCAGCTCTCAAAACTGCAGTCATTCGCCCCCATCTGAAAAAGCCCTCACTCGACCCTGAAATCCTGGCCCACTACAGACCCATTTCAAACCTGCCATTCCTATCCAAAGTTCTAGAAAAAGTTGTAGCAGCTCAACTCCACAGTCATCTTCACACCCATAAAATATATGAAAAATTTCAGTGCGGTTTCCGATCAGCACACAGCACAGAGACAGCCCTGGTCCGTGTCATGAATGACCTACTCATGACTGCGGACCAGGGCTCACCATCACTCCTCCTCTTATTGGACTTATCATCTGCCTTTTATACCGTTGACCACACCATCCTACTCCATCGTCTTCAGTCCACAGTTGGACTCTCTGGAACCACACTCAACTGGTTCTAGTCATATATCACGGGAAGGTCCGAATTTGTTGCCATACGACAGTCCAATTCATCACCCCATACAGTCACCTGCGGAGTGCCTCAAGGGTCGGTCCTTGGGCCGACCCTTTTCACCATCTACATGCTCCCATTCGGTCAGATAATCAAAAAACACAAGGTCTCTTTTCATTGTTATGCAGATGACACCCAGTTGTACATAAAAATGGACTCGACTTCTCCCGCAGTTCTGCCATCTGCTTTTCACTGTTGCCTGGGGGAGATAAAGACATGGATGGCTGAAAACCTTCTACAGCTCAACAGCAACAAAACAGAAGCCATTCTCATTGGCACCCCACACCAAACCAAGTCCTTCTCCCTAAACAGTATCCCTATCTTCGGTCAAAACATCCCTCTGTCCTCATCTGTTACAAACCTTGGTGTCAAATTGGATCCACATCTCACGTTTGACTCCCACATACGTCACCTCTGCAAGGTCTCTTTCCTCCACCTCAGAAACATTGCCAAACTCCGCCCCTCCCTTTCCCAACCCGACGCAGAAAAGTTAATCCATGCCTTTGTCTCCTCCAGATTGGACTACTGTAATGCTCTCCTCGTCGGGGTCCCTGGCAAAAGTCTACAAAAGCTGCAGCACATCCAGAACTGTGCTGCCCGGGTCCTGACGAGGAGGCGCAAACACGAACACATCACTCCAGTCCTCAGGTCCCTTCATTGGCTGCCCATCCAACACAGAATACATTACAAACTTTGCCTCCTCACTCACCAGTGCATACATGGAACTGCCCCTGCTTACCTCAAGGAACTCCTCACACCTAACACAGCCTCCAGAACCCTCCGCTCCACCACCTCCACCCACCGACTGCACCAGCCAAGAGTCAAGCTCTGCACAATGGGAGATAGGGCCTTCCAGGCAGTTGCCCCACAACTCTGGAATGGCCTCCCAGAGTCCCTTAGGGTCCCACAGAGTGTGGAGGCGTTCAAGAAAGGCCTCAAGACATTTTTATTTAAAATGGCCTTTGAACATTAGTTAGTATTTTATCTGTGTGGTTTTATGGTTATTTTACTGTTTTGTTTTTACTATGTAAGTTATTTTATTGTAATGTCTCGTTCTAACTATGTATGCTGTTTTTATTGTACGGTTTTGTTTTAACTATGAATTCTGTAGCACTTTGAGATTTTGTTGAAATGTAAAGTGCAATACAAATAAAATGTATTATTATTATTATAACAGCTGCTAGAGGTTCTCTCTCTATGGATCAACAGAAAGAAGAGTCGAAGGCTTGGATTTGAACCTAGAACCCTCTGGTTGCATGACTTTAAACTGACTGGGAAACAGACTGGGAGGGTGGGCTCACTGAAACCATTAAAACCAGTTAGCGTCCGGGAACTAGTTTCTTCTGCAGCTATTTAAAAACTGGAGGATCATTAGTGATGGTTCAGATCTTTGACCCGACTTAAACATCCGACCCGCTTCTGATGGTCTGTAGATGGATGAAAACCAGTCTGCTGCTCCAGCCCTCTAGCTGAGCTGAAACTGTTTTCCATCTCTGCTGTGTCTCCCCCCACTCCCAGTCTGGTGATCTCTCTCTCTCTCAGCCTGGTGGTCTTTGGCTCACCACTAGTTTGGCTGCTATTGTTCTACATGATGTCATTTCCCTTCAGATCGAAGCTCTGCTTAAATGGAGCCTCTTTAAACCCGATAGACCCTGAGCCAGACCCCTGCCATCCGCTCTAATCTGTCAGATTTCAGAGAGCTCAGAGGTGACATGTTGTGGTTTTCTGTTCCTCCTCGATGCAGAGGGTGGCTATGAATGCAGCAAGGATCGATGTGGCGAGACCCGAAACGAGCAGCATGCCTGCCACTGCTCCGATGACTGCCTTGCCAGAGGAGACTGCTGCACCAACTACAAGAAACTCTGCAGAGGTTTGTATCTTCCAACGTCTCCTTTCTGTGCGCCGACCCCCCCACATTTTCCTGCTGGTTTCATTAACGTCTGTTTGCTGTAGAAAGAAATGAAAACTTTAGTGACTAAACATCCACCCAAACCCTCAGTAGAAACAGCCCCATCTAGTGGCCACAAGTCTCAGGTAGGTTGGTCTTTACAATGAGACTAGTAGGAGGTGTCAAAGGATGACAGGTTTCCATTTTGCAGGAATCACATGACCTGGCGGGGGATGGCGGCTGGACCAGCAGAGGATGATGGCTGGTCTGATTACGCAGAGTCCAATCAGGTCATCTGAACTCCAGGCTTAGCCATAACTAAAGGCAGGAGGTTTTAATGAGCCACTGTGCTTGTTATGACAGTCTGACTGTAGGCTGGTGTTGCTAACAGGTTCAATGAGCGAGTGGAGGAAGTCCTCTGGGCAGGTGAAGCTGATTCTTCACTGTTCTTTGGTTCCATCTATGTTCAACAGTTTGGTTTTTGATGTTAAGTAGAAGGTAGAGACTGAACTTCTGAACTTTTTTAACATGTGGCTCATTTTAATGGAACTGGCTGACAGGAACATGCAGGTTGGATTGGAACCCGGGTCTGTAGGTCTTCGTACATGGGTCGTGTGTGCTAACCACTGCACTACCGAAGCACAACTCCTTCAGCAGCTCCAGGCTTTGTTCCTTTTTTGCAGGTGGTGCAAAGATGGCCGCCTTCTGCTTGGTGTTTGACAGACAGTGGTTGGGAAAGTTCTCGGCTCCTGTGTAGAACCACCACTGGTGATCAAGATTTAGATAATGAACATGTTTTTCCCACCTTCATTTCCCTTCAGGAGAAACTCCATGGCTGCAGGATGACTGTGAGGAAATCAAGGCCCCTGAGTGTCCTGCCGGGTATGTTTTAATCTCTGACGTGTCAAACATGAAGTCAGATTAAAGGTGTCTGATGACGTTCACTGCGTGTGCAGGTTTGTGCGTCCACCGCTCATCATCCTATCGGTGGATGGCTTTAGAGCTTCCTACGTGAAGAGAGGGAACGCTGTCATGCCCAACATTGAAAAACTCCGTAAGCTTTTTTTATTCTCTTTGTTCTGTATCTTCTAAATTTTTATTTTTTTACAGTGTCCCGTCTGGCAAGGTGGCAATAAGAATAATTGTCTTGATGCCAAAAGGAGCCCAACAGATTTTACTTTCACAAGTGTAGCAATATGGCAATTGCCACTGCAATGTAGTTAGAGCAGAAAAACAGAAGAAGAAAAAGGAAAAAAAGGACAAAAGATGAAAGAAAGAGGAGATAGAAAGGAGACAATGACAAAACATTTTTAATCTGCTTCATCACCTGTAACGAGATGAAAAAAAGAACAGCACAACCGAAAGACATGGTACGAGATATACAATAAAGCAACACCTTGAAACTATCGCTAAAGTAATATTATTAAGTCTGACATGTACTCTGTGTTACCTAAAGATATGAATGTGGGGTTTCTGTTTGGAAGTGAATCTCTAAGTACCTGAAGCCTAGCACCTGTAGTTGTTTGTGAGGGTGAACTTGTGCATGTAAAGTTTTAATCATAGAAAAAATGCTCAATAATGGTTGTGGAGAGCCGGAGAGGCACACCCCCCAGAGCACTGAGTCCAGCGCCGGGAGACCCAAAGCCCCAGGCGCCCAAAGGGACCCCAAGAGCGAAGGCACCAAGGAGGGGCCAGCCCAGGAAATCAGACCCCCACCAAGGGAGGAGGAGAGACAGCCACGAAGAAGCCCCCCAGCCACCGCCATGCCCCGGGGAGCCGCGGGGACGAGTCCGTGGGCCCCGCCGGCAGCCGGCCACCCTGAAGTAGGTCCGGGCACCGAACACCGGCCCCCCTACGGCACCGACCGAAACGCCCCAGCCCCACAGAGCACCGAAACACGCCCCGCCCCCCGGCACCAAGCCCCGGCAACCGGCTGCAACACCCACCGCGACCGCACCACCCAGGAAAAACACACAGGCGGCCGGGGCCCATGCGCATCCGCCGCGAACCGGCTGCGAGCGCCGCGGCCCCCCAAAATGCCCACTGGCCAAAAGCGCAGCCCCACCCCACCAAGACCGACGCCAACAGCGCGCAACGCAACACACCGCGAACAGAATCAACCCAAGAGCAGAAAAGCCGCCCAGTGCAAAACCGCAAGAAGAGCAGACTGCAGTCGCCGCAACCACCCCCCCCCCAGCAGCCCGAGGGGCAGCACAAAGCCAGAGCTGAGCGAACCCCGCCGCTCCCCCACCGGACGAAGCCAAAGCAGCACAGCCACGTCCGCCGCCCCGCACCAGGCCCTGACACGCGGCCAGAGCAGCTCCGCCGCCCCGGCCCCCCAAAGCGCGCCGGCCAGAGCCACTCCAACCCCCACCCGCCCCGCAGCCACACCCGCCGCGATCAGCAGGAACAAAGCAGCTCCACCATGCCTCCAAGAGGGAAAACCCACCCGAATACCCAATCAGCACAGCCAGCCCGTCCACACCGGCCCCCCAACACCACCCCCGCTGGAGCCGCCCGGACCCCCACACACCAGCGGCGCACCGCCAGCAGGACCCCCACCCAGCAGGCCCGCCCACCCCCGAAAAAAAAGACATGCCAATCCCCCCCCAAAAAAAAAAAAAAAAAAAAGGTGCCCCCACAATGCGACAGTGGACACCTGTCACCGACCCGCCCGCAACCTCTCCCCCCCACGAGGAAGAAAAAGAAAATTAAATAATAAATAAATAAGTACATAAATTAATTAATTAATTAATTAATAATTACAATCAAAATAAATATGCAAGAGGAGAAATGCGAGCGGAAAAACCGGAGCCCAAAACAAGACCCAAGACCCGCACCTCACCATGCCGTGCAGCTCCCCTCCCCCCCGAACCGATACCACAGAACCGGCATAGGAAGAAGCACCGCCCAGGAACCGGAATCGTAGCGAAGGCACCGACACAGAGACCGAAAATCCCCGAACAACACCCAGCCCCACCCCGAAGTGGACCCAGTCCCGGGCCCCAGGGATCCGAGGCCCCAAGGGCGCCCGACCCCCAGACAGGAGCCCCAGCGAAGCCCCGGCCGGCCGGGGCCAGCGGAGAGGCCGCCAGGAATGAGCCAGCAGCCCCCCGGGCATCTGCCCCCAGACCCCGAGCTCCACCAGTGCACTGGTGAGCCCCGACGCCAGTCAGCGGAGGGAGAGCAGGACGGGGGGAATGGGCTCTGCACTTAGCAGAGACTTGAGATGTATTTGGGAGAGGGTGCGGTTGAGACCCCAACCTGGGAGGAAAAAAAAACACACTCACCATCTCAATCATGCCTTCCCTCCCTAGTGCCCCCACCTCGACACCGGCCCCCGAACGACTCCCCCCGACACCGGTCCCACAACACCAATCCGAAGAAGAAAGCCACACAACACAGCAAAGCGCAAATCCCGAGCCCCACTCCAAGCTCTGATTTCCCCGCCCACACCCCCCCTCCCACACATAAAAAAAAAATAATTATATGTATCTTCTAAATTAAACAAAGCGCAAAGACACAAATGCATGAAGCCAGCATGACCCCCTCCCTCTGAGCTGAACGAGTCCTCCTGAATGAATCAGCAAGTCCAAGTCCAGACCTTAAGGTCTTCCTCAGGTCCCTGTGGGAATCTCAAGAATGAAGTAAATGCTTGAAATATCCCAAATCTTTTCCCTTAGAGCTCCACGGACAAAACAGACCTGACACTACCACTAACCCCTCCCACCACACACACACACCACCTATTTGTATCATTTGTTCCAGAGTAATTAACATTCTGATAAAACATTGAACCATGTTCCCATCCTTTCTCCAGCTTCCTGTTGGGTTTTTAGCCCGACCCAAAGCTGATAGTTTGAGGGACCTTCAGACAGAACTGGATTCGCTCCGTTATTCTTAATGTCTGACGGTTTATTGCTCTGGAAGGCCAAGTGAAATAATGTGTCATTGTTTAGGAACCTGTGGGACCCATGCCCCCTACATGAGGCCTGTTTATCCCACTAAAACCTTCCCCAACCTCTACTCAATAGCAACTGTAAGTATGGATTCACTTTGTCTCTAGTCTATTGATCTATAGTTTCCATGGTGATATAAAACACAGTGAGCATGACTCACCGATATTCCAGGGTCTGTATCCAGAGTCTCATGGCATCGTTGGGAACTCCATGTATGATCCAATATTTGATGCAACATTTAACCTGAGGAGCAAAGAGAAACTGAACCATCGCTGGTGGGGAGGACAGCCGGTAAGTCTCTGCAGAGCTGCAATGGTTTTCTTTAGTTCCACTAACACTTCAATGCTAAAATAAGGTCCATGAAGACAGAGTTTTTGATCCTAGATGGTACCCAGTGGTCGCTATGGAAACCCTTTACTGGGCTCTGCTCTGTTCTGTTAACTGGACCTGACACTAAAATCAGAGAGGAAGGGGTCCGCCCTAACCCCTAGATCCCTCCATAGCTATATAGAGTGGGGTCCGCCCCATCCCTTAGATCCCTCCATAGCTATATAGAGTGGGGTCCGCCCCATCCCTTAGATCCCTCTGTCGCTATATAGAGCGGGGTCCGCCCCATCCCTTAGATCCCTCTGTTGCTATATAGAGCGGGGTCCGCCCTAACCCTTAGATCCCTCTGTCGCTATATAGAGCGGGGTCCGCCCTAACCCTTAGATCCCTCCGTCGCTATATAGAGCGGGGTCCGCCCTAACCCTTAGATCCCTCTGTCGCTATATAGAGCGGGGTCCGCCCCATCCCTTAGATCCCTCTGTCGCTATATAGAGCGGGGTCCGCCCCATCCCTTAGATCCCTCCGTCGCTATATAGAGCGGGGTCCGCCCCATCCCTTAGATCCCTCCGTCGCTATATAGAGCGGGGTCCGCCCCATCCCTTAGATCCCTCCGTCGCTATATAGAGCGGGGTCCGCCCTAACCCCTAGATCCCTCCGTCGCTATATAGAGCGGGGTCCGCCCCATCCCTTAGATCCCTCCGTCGCTATATAGAGCGGGGTCCGCCCCATCCCTTAGATCCCTCCGTCGCTATATAGAGCGGGGTCCGCCCTAACCCCTAGATCCCTCCGTCGCTATATAGAGCGGGGTCCGCCCTAACCCTTAGATCCCTCTGTCGCTATATAGAGCGGGGTCCGCCCCATCCCTTAGATCCCTCCGTCGCTATATAGAGCGGGGTCCGCCCTAACCCCTAGATCCCTCCGTCGCTATATAGAGCGGGGTCCGCCCTAACCCCTAGATCCCTCCGTCGCTATATAGAGCGGGGTCCGCCCTAACCCCTAGATCCCTCCGTCGCTATATAGAGCTGGGTCCGCCCCATCCCTTAGATCCCTCTGTCGCTATATAGAGCGGGGTCCGCCCCATCCCTTAGATCCCTCCGTCGCTATATAGAGCGGGGTCCGCCCTAACCCCTAGATCCCTCCGTCGCTATATAGAGCGAAGTCCTCCCTAACCCTTAGATCCCTCCGTCGCTATATAGAGCGAAGTCCGCCCTAACCCCTAGATCCCTCCGTCCCTATGTAGAGCGGGGTCCGCCCTAACCCTTAGATCCCTCCGTCCCTATGTAGAGCGGGATCCGCCCTAACCCCTAGATCCCTCCGTCGCTATATAGAGCGGGATCCGCCCTAAACCCCTAGATCCCTCCATCGCTATGTAGAAAGGGATCTATCAGCAGATTTGCCAGATGCAACATGGCAGATGCTCTGACTCATCCTCAGCAGAGGCACACCCACTTAACGAGACGTCTGATGTGATGTCTGTGGCTGCTGATGAGTTTCACCCAGAAAATCATTGATGAAAACATCCTTCTTTTCCACAATGGTCAGAGGAAATGAAACAATCTGGTGACTTTGTTAACCGATTATTGATTTTATGGGATGTTTGTCAGTGAACACGATCATGCTAAAGATCTAGCAGAAATATGGCTTCCCTCAGATATAAGCTCCTCTTCATGCACCTTGATCTTTTTTTTTTTTCTGTTCAGATCTGGATCACAGCCCTCAGACAGGGACTGAAAGCTGCCACCTTCTTCTGGCCTGTGTAAGTTTGCTCCTCACCCTGAGGATTCAGAGAATGTTGAATATGGCATTGTTGGATGTTTTTAACTAATCTAACCTTAGCCATTGAAACACCTGACCAGAAGAGCATTAGAAGTTGCGTTGGTAAATCAAGTCCAGCTGGACGGGCTTGGTCTGAACCAGGCCTTCCATCTCTGGTGGATTTTAAAATAATCTGGGATGTCCAGGATAAAGAGACGACCTCAGGATACTAAAGACATCGATGGCGTGATGTGATGATTAGCAGGCGTATCCAACCTTCCGCCTGAGCTAGCATCATAGCTCCATACTGACTGGAATATTTTAGGCTGATTCTTTGTTTCACTGGAGGATGTTTTCATTTGACTCTGGAAAGTTGAGGATGCAATAGAAAAGTGAATTCCTTAGAAATGCCGATGCTTTTCTAGCTGCAGCATGCTCTGTGTGTCTGTGTACCGTAGGGCCATTCCTCTGGAGAGGAGGATCCTGACCCTGCTGCAGTGGCTCCACCTCCCTGAATCCCACAGGTGAACAGATTTCCATTCCACTCTGTCTTCAGTCTTGCCTGATTTTTTATAAAGACTGGTTTAGTTGTCTCCCAGAAGTCTGTCCTCCTGCTGCAGCGCTGAACAGAGATGCATCGCTTCCTTTTTTTTTTCCTCCAGCTTTTATTATCATTCCACTGTCACAGTGACCACTAGGCCGCCACTCCCCCTGATGCTAATGTTGAACCCGTCTCTCATGTCTGCTCTGGGTGAATTTTGGTTCCAGTTCAGTGTTTCAGAACATGAACGCTCCAGAAACCAGTTCCTTCCAGTTCTTAATCCAATACAGGCAGAATAAACTTAAATGCTTTAAGCTTCAGTCTCTGCAGACCAGGAGGTGGAACCCTGCAGCAAAGACACCTTTGGTCAGAACGCCACATGTTCTGCTAAAACCCACCAACCTGCATCTTGTTTCAGGCCCGACGTTTATGCCATGCACTCTGAGCAGCCGGACACCTATGGACACAAAGTGGGCCCAACCAGCACAGATGTAAGTGGGCTTCACCATCCTGTTGGTGCAGCATGTTTGAACCTTCATGCTCCCCTCTGTGCTCCTCCAGTTGAACAATCCTCTGAGGATGGTCGACCGGATCGTGGGCCAGCTGATGGACGGACTCAAACAGATGAAACTGCACCGGTGTGTCAACATCATCCTGGTGGGAGACCACGGTACGGCGTTAGCTGTCGACCAGCCTGGACGAGCAGTCCAGAGGTGTGAGAGGAAGTTTCAGTGCAGAAGTCCATGAACAAGGGGGGGGGGGGGGTCTGAAGTCTTACTGCCCTTAAATGATTTCAGAAAATCGGAGGAGCAAAAATAATCAGATTTCGTGCTTTATCCACAAAATCCACAAAGCTCCATCCTGGGGCCCCTGTCCTTGATAGCATGATGTAAAGAATGTTCATTGAGCAGCGGCGCTCTAAGGGAGGGGGCGCTCTAAGGGTGAAGGCGTTCCAAGGGAGGGGGCGCTCTAAGGGTGAAGGCGTTCCAAGGGAGGGGGTGCTCTAAGGGTGGAGGCGTTCCAAGGGAGGGGGTGCTCTAAGGGTGAAGGCGTTCCAAGGGAGGGGGTGCTCTAAGGGTGGAGGCGTTCCAAGGGAGGGGGTGCTCTAAGGGAGGGGGTGCTCTAAGGGAGGGGGCGCTCTAAGGGAGGGGGCGCTCTAAGGGTGAAGGCGTTCCAAGGGAGGGGGTGCTCTAAGGGTGGAGGCGTTCCAAGGGAGGGGGTGCTCTAAGGGTGAAGGCGTTCCAAGGGAGGGGGTGCTCTAAGGGTGGAGGCGTTCCAAGGGAGGGGGTGCTCTAAGGGAGGGGGTGCTCTAAGGGAGGGGGCGCTCTAAGGGAGGGGGCGCTCTAAGGGTGAAGGCGTTCCAAGGGAGGGGGCGCTCTAAGGGTGAAGGCGTTCCAAGGGAGGGGGTGCTCTAAGGGTGGAGGCGTTCCAAGGGAGGGGGTGCTCTAAGGGAGGGGGCGCTCTAAGGGTGGGGGTGCTCTAAGGGTGGAGGCGTTCTAAGGGTTGGGGTGCTCTAAGTAAGGGGGAAGGCGCTCTAAGGATGGATGCGCTCTAAGGATGGAGGCGCTCTAAGGATGGAGGCGCTCTTAGGGTGGGGGCGCTCTGGGGGTGAAGGCACTCCAAGGGATAGGGGAGCTCCGAGAGAGGGGGCGCTCTAAGGGTGGGGCGCTCTAAGGGTGGGGCGATCTAAGGGCAGTAGCTGATGGACCTACAGTTACTCCACCCGAACGCTTTCATTAGGTTTTTGTATTTTCCTAAAATGAGCTCAAACTTATATTAATTGAATTCTTTCTTATTGTTTAGAACACCATAGAACCAGAATACACTGATATTTATATTTAGAGATGTTAAAGAGATGCCTGTTAGTGCATTATATAGAGAGAACCCAACAACAACAAAAACAATAACTAATAACGGCCGATTCTGATGCCAAAATCAGTAAATCATGCATCCCTAGAAGTTTCAATTTCATCCAGAAAAATATGGATATGCTTCATTTTAATTATAGCATAGCATTTTTTTTTCTTGTAAACTTTCTGATAAACTTGGAGATATATTTTATTCCATGATGCGTTTCCCGGTAAATCTGTTTCTCCTTTAAATCTGCAGCTCTCCCTGCTTCTCTCTGTTTAAAAAGATTTATGAATCTCTTTACTAATATAATGATGGTAGAAACAACATTTCTAGATCTGTAGAAGCTCTGCAGTCTGATTCTATCTGTTCAATAAGAAAACAATAATTTTAACCTGGAACTGGGAGTCATGATCCTCTAAGAAGCCAAGATTTTCTAACTAGTAAAGAAGAACAAACTATGTTTTCTAAAGCTACTTGCATTATATTACTAACTAGTTTAAACTTGCAATCTGTTTTTTAGCTGAAAAAGCTCTGTATGTCTAACGAACAGATTTTTCGGTGGCATCTCTAATTATTTTCATTATTTCACATTCTCTTTGTGTTTATTACCCGTTCTCTCTGGTTTCTGACCCACTCCATGTGTTCTGACCCCTTCTTTCTCGGTTCTGACCTGTTCTCTCTGTGTTCTGACCCTTTCTCTCGGGTTTCTGACCCATTCTCTCTGAGTTTTGACCCATTCTCTTTGGGTTCTGATCTGTTCTCTCTGGTTTCTGACTTGTTCTCTCTGGGGTCTGACCCGCTCCATGTGTTCTGACCCGTTCTTTTTGGGTTCTGACCCGTTCTCTCTGGGTTCTTACCTGTTTTCTCTGTGTTCTGATCTGTTCTCTCTGGTTTCTGACTTGTTCTCTCTGGGGTCTGACCCGCTCCATGTGTTCTGACCTGTTCTTTTTGGGTTCTGACCCGTTCTCTCTGGGTTCTTACCTGTTCTCTCTGTGTTCTGACCCGTTATTTCTGGGTTCTGACTAGGGCTGAAACAACGAATCGATAAAATCGACTTTTAAAAGCGTTGGCAACGAATTTCATCATCGATTAGTTGTGTCGCGCGATTAATGCGTCATCCGCCGCCATCGTCATCACATCCACTTGACTGAAACGGGGGGAAAAAAAAAAAAAATACGGCAGAGCGAGCCAGGTGTTGTGTTGCCAACTCAGCGACTTTTCAGACCCCTCCAGCAATTATTTTTCAAAAAAGCGACTAGCGACAAATCTGGCGACTTTTTACGGTGTCACTGGCGGCTTTTGGAGACTCTTACGTGAAAGCATGTATCGTTCCTACTCTTGTCCTCCAGTGGCAGCTGCTGCCGTGGGGCGCCTCCCCCATCCCCCGTTCTCACGCTCCCGCAGGAGTCCCTCTCAGCGCTGCAGTCAGAGCCGCAGGATGTTTACCCTCAGCTTCCAGACTGCAAATGAAGAGCGCATGCGCCGGGATTGACGGCGCAAATTGATCACAATAATTAAAATAGCCTGCGCTTTGTAAAGCGAAAAAAGTCGTAACAAGCAACTTTAGTAAAAACAAATGAACATGGCACAAAGCACCACTGTTATGATGCCTGAAAAGGAAACACGTTGGAGCCTTCGATGTCAGTGAAGAGAGCTGATCAGCAGGGTGAGCGAGCATGTTTGTTTGGTTTTAAAGTGGGGAAACGTAACGTTAGTTTCTCAGGTAGCTCATCTGATGCTTTCCTTACCGTGTTAGTAGGTTACAGACAGTGATAAGGTTGGCTACTTATTTTACTTTTAATTTCATTTGAATTAGCTTAAGCAGCGTTTATATTTTCGTTATAAATAAATTAAGTTGCAAATTATGAGGGCAAGGCTTTTAAAGTTTAAATCTTCTGACAAAGATAAAGAAAAGAAGATCCTGCAATTTATGGAAGTAAAGCAGAATAAAATCCAGCAAGATCAGTAATATGTCAATTAATTATCTGCCACATTCCCATGTAAATATCTGTCTTTGGAGGATGTGTTTTTTAGCAGCCCTAGTTCTCTCATTTTTATTCCAAATACAATTTATAATTTGAATCACAGGGCTATTTTTATCTCTATGGTTCAGTATTTTCTCAAGTAGCAACTTTAACTGCTATACTTTCCTGTCTTAAAAGGCAGAACTCTTCTAGTCTAAAAAAAACTCATTTGTTGAAATGAGGGGGCCTATTGTTTGAACCCCTTAGGGGCTTTTAAAAACGAAAATGTCTTTTTTTGCGCCTTATGAAACAAAGTAGCCTATATTTTGTGGATGTACAGCTACATTTCTCATGTACGTTTGCGTAGTTTTAACACTAACATTTTTCATATTGCACCAGTACAGTTAATGAGCAACCTGTACTTGTTTGCTTGTTTGTTCTGTCTAAAATGTTTATTTTGGAATAAAGAGGTTAATATAAAAAATATCTTTTGTCCGATTAATTGATTAATCGACAAAATAATCGGCCGATTAATCGATTTTTAAAATAATCGTTAGTTGCAGCCCTAGTTCTGACCCGTTCTCTCTGGTTTCTGATCCATTCTCTCTGGTTTCTGACCCACTCTTTCTGTGTTCTGACCCGTTCTTTCTCGGTTCTTACCTGTTCTTTCTGGGTTCTGTCCTGTTCTCTCTGGTTTCTGATCTGTTCTCTCTGGTTTCTGACCCGCTCCATGTGTTCTGACCCATTCTCTGGGGTTTCTGACCCGTTCTCTCTGAGTTTTGACACATTCTCTTTGGGTTCTGACCTGTTCTCTCTGGTTTTTGACCAGTTTTCTCTGGTTTCTGACCCTCTCTCTCTGTGTTCTGACCCGTTCTTTCTGGGTTCTGACCCGTTCTCTCTGGGTTCTGACCCTTTCTCTCTGGTTTCTGATCCATTCTCTCTGGTTTGTGACCCACTCTTTCTGTGTTCTGACCCGTTCTTTCTGGGTTCTTACCTGTTCTTTCTGGGTTCTGTCCTGTTCTCTCTGGTTTCTGATCTGTTCTCTCATGTTTCTGACCCACTCTTTCTGTGTTCTGACCCGTTTTTCTGTGTTCTTATCTGTTCTTTCTGGGTTCTGTCCTGTTCTCTCTGGTTTCTGATCTGTTCTCTCTGGTTTCTGACCCACTCTTTCTGTGTTCTGACCCATTCTTTCTGGGTTCTTATCTGTTCTTTCTGGGTTCTGTCCTGTTCTCTCTGGTTTCTGATCTGTTCTCTCTGGTTTCTGGTCCGTTCTCTCTGGTTTCTGGCCTGCTCTCTCTGTGTTCTGACCCGTTCTTTCTGGGTTCTGACCCGTTCTCTCTGTGTTCGGACCTGTTCTTTCTGGTTTCTGACCTGTTCTCTCTGGTTTCTGATCTGTTCTCTCTGGTTTTTGACCCGCTCTCTCTGTGTTCTGACCCATTCTTTCTGGGGTCTGACCACTTCTTTCTCGGTTCTGTCTTTTTCTCTCTGACTTCTGACTTGTTCTCTCTGGGTTCTGACCCGCTCCATGTGTTCTGACCTGTTCTTTTTGGGCTCTGACCCGTTCTCTCTGGGTTCTTACCTGTTCTCTCTGTGTTCTGACCCGCTCCGTGTGTTCTGACCCGTTCTTTCGGGTTTCTGACCCATTCTCTCTGAGTTAACACATTCTCTTTGGGTTCTGACCTGTTCTCTCTGGTGTTTGACCAGTTTTCTCTGGTTTCTGACCCACTCTCTCTGTGTTTGAACCGTTCCTTCTGGGTTCTGACCCGTTCTCTCTAGTTTCTGACCCGCTCTTTCTGTGTTCTGACCCGTTCTTTCTGGGTTCTTACCTGTTATTTCTGGGTTCTGTACTGTTTTCTCTGGTTTCTGATCTGTTCTCTCTGGTTTCTGACCCACTCTTTCTGTGTTCTGACCTGTTCTTTCTGGGTTCGACCTATTCTCTCTGGGTCCTGACTCATTCTCTCTGGTTTCTGACCTCTTCTTTCTAGGTTCTGACCTGTTCTCTCTGGTTTCTGACCCATTCTCTCTGTGTTTATTACCCTGTCTCTCTGGGTTCTGACCCGCTCCATGTGTTCCGACCCGTTTTCCCGGGTTTCTGACCCATTCTCTCTGAGTTTTGACACATTCTCTTTGGGTTCTGACCTGTTCTCTCTGGTTTTTGACCAGTTTTCTCTGGTTTCTGACCTGCTCTCTCTGTGTTCTGACCCGTTCTTTCTGGGGTCTGACCCGTTCTGTCTGGGTTCTGACCTGTTCTCTCTGGGTTGTGACCCATTCTCTCTGGTTTCTGACCCATTCTCTCTGTGTGGATCTGTGTTTTTTCTCCACCAGGATCTAAAGTGAAGGACTCGTTTGTCCTCTGGGAATCTTACCAAGCTTCCTGTCCTTCCTTGGTTTTCCAGGTATGGAAGAGGCTCACTGCGAGCGAACAGAGTTCCTTAGTAACTACCTGAGCACAGTGGAAGACATTATCCTGATACCCGGCTCTCTTGGCAGAATCCGCTCCAGATTTCCCAGCAGCCTCAGATGTGAGTTTCTTTCTTCCTGTTTGGATGGAAATGATTTGCTGTAAATAAGTCAACCTGCTGATCTCTGTTAGGAAGAGGCTGAGTTGTCTCAGTATCCAGCAGCTTAGCATGTAACTTTGTTTGATCGCTGTTTTGGAAAAGTTCAGGAAAGCTTAGCATGTCCCGCCTGCTGCAGGGGAGCCCCAAGAATCTGGATTTGACATTACCATCAGAATGTTGGTAAAGACAGATTACCAACAGAATGCAGTAGCTCACAGGCAGATGGAGCAGGCAGCAGCTTATTGGCCGGTTCAGGGGTCTCAACAGGACAACAATGATGAAGAGGTCTTATAGGATAGAAATGCTATCTGAGTCTGTGATCCATCAGAGGTGGGCCAGGCGGGAGCAGCAACAGGCCATTAAGGTTTTTAGCTCAGAGCTTCGTAGCAGAGCGGCAGGTTCCCATGTCCAGCTGGAATATCAGATGGAAGAGAGGCTGGACCTGTTGTGGTCAGAGCACTGCGTTGAGATGAGACGTCCTCTGTCCTCCATGATGATCAGCAGGTCCTCTCAGAAACAATCTATGCTTTTCTTCCAGATGATCCCAGGGCTGTAGTTGCCAATCTAACGGTGAGTCCAATCAATGAGGACATGTTGAATGATGTTTATCAGGCTGTCATGCATCCTGGGACAGTTTAACATCTCAGGGATGCCCCCCCCCTCCAGTGTCGGAGGCCAGAGCAGCACTTTAAGCCATATCTGAAACAGCATCTGCCCAAAAGACTGCACTATGCCAACAATCGGCGGATTGAGGACATTCACCTGCTGGTAGACAGGAAGTGGCATATAGCCAGGTAGGTAGAGCTTCATTTACTAAAGTCTGAGAAGCTGGTATACATGAGGGGAGTCCAGACCTTCAGGAGTCCTGCATCGAAAATCTATTAAATTATTACCTTTTTTTGAGTTTTTACAACACTAGTGGCTCATTTTAATGGACAGTAGGCTGACGGGAAAGGAGGTATGAGAGACATGCGGCAAAAGACTACAGGTCAGAGTCAAACCCAGGTCGACTGCATGGAGGACTAAGGCCTCCATACATGGGTCTTGAACGCTAACCACTGCGCCACTAAGGCACGCCCATTATGACGTTATTTTGAATCGAATCTATAACTGTTTAAATGACTGTTGAGCAGTAAAAGCAGCCTGATCAGCAGTTTAAAGAACAACATTTTAGGACTTTATTAACAATAAAATTCAGCTTGAAGTCAAAATACTTTATTAACAAACTTCTTAGTCAGGCAAAGAAGAATCTTATCCATAAAAACTAACCATAAACAATGAAACAATCTGTATTGTTGGTTTCTTTAGAAATCACCGGCAGCAGGTGGAGTCCCTCCAGGGGGCGCTATAACTTTAAATTAGACGTATACCAAACACCAATCAAACGTATACTAAGATATCACACCACTATCTTTCTATGAATGCCAACAACAGAAAACAACATTCTAAAGTGTTCTGCAAAGTGCTTTAAATCAGTCCTTGCTGTCTTTATCCCTGCTGGCTCAGATCCTGACGTTTGATAAAGTTAGCCTAGCCTTGTTGCTAAATAATTCTATCAACCTGTCAATCAGCCACACTTTCTGACAGACGACTGTGCAGTCAGCGCTGTGGAGGGAGGAGGGGTGCAAATAAAGCTGCTTTCAGCTCTGGGTGCAGGAGAGCTGCTCCCCAGGATGCTCCTATCTGTAGCATCGAAGAGGAGCTGCTGCTCTGGACAATTATAACCAGGGTCTATGGGAGAAGATTTATGGAAGTCACCAATCTAAAGACGGACGACATAGCTTTACTCATCATTAAAGATTAAATACTTATCTATAAAATATATTATTATATTTGTGAAATATTTAAACTTTATAATTAAATTTTTATCTGTTTTTTTTTTATGTCTTAATCAGGGTCATTGGGTGGGTGGGGCGACGCCCTAGCGCCCTCTGTTGGCCAGCCGCCACTGATAGAACCACTTCAAAACATTTCATCTCAGGTCACTTTACAGAGATGAACGAAGGATTTTATTTTAAACAAGCAATGACTTCGCTAATCAGCTAAAAATAAACAAAGAAAAAAACGACTATATTTGCAGTTACAGACTCAACTGGTAATATATTACAGGATCCGTAGGGTATTATTAATGCCTTCCGAGATTTCTATAAATCTTTATACACATCACAGTTAAATCCATTAGATAATGATATTAAGCGATTTCTGGATAAAATAACTCTTCCTAAATTATCATAGAGTCAAAGATTGACCCTGGACTCACCACTGTCTACAGCTGAAGTTCAGGAAGCATTAAAAACATGCCAAACAATAAAGCTCCAGGTCCAGACGGGTTCCCTACTGAGTTCTATAAAGAGTTCTGGAACATTCTGGCCCCAACGTTCCACAGAATGCTGCAAGAAACTCTAGATAATGGAACATTTCCAGTTAATATGAATTCTGCCACCATTAGTCTCCTGCTTAAGCCAGGCAAAGATCCTATGTTTCCCACCAGCTATCGTCCCATATCCTTAATTAATGTGGATATTAAAATAATCTGTAAAGCTTTAGCAAAATGATTAGATAAAGTCACTCCTCTCATAATCCACCCAGATCAAACTGGTTTCATTAAAGGAAGGCAGTCAGCTGCTAACACACGCAGACTGCTGAATTTAATAGATTATTCCTTCAGTAAAAATCTGAAATCCTATATATTGTCTTTAGATGCAGAAAAAGCATTCGATAGAGTAAACTGGAAATTTTTTATTTGCTACTCTACATAAATTTGGCTTTGGCAATTCCTTTATAAATTGGTTAAAAATATTATACAGCTTCCCAACAGCCTGTGGCAGGACAAACAATCAAACATCTTCCAGCTTTTGTCTCCAGAGGGGCACCAGACAGGGATGCCCACTGTCCCCCTCACTTTTTGCCATTTTTCTTGAGCCTCTGGCTGCTACAATCAGACAAACTAATATGGTTAAAGGTATAAAAGGCATGAAAATAGAGCATAAAATTAGTCTTTACGCAGATGATGTATTACTTTATCTCCAGCACTCAAACACTTGCCTCTCTCAAGTGATTAGTTACTAGAATCTTTCTGAAAAGTCTCAGAATACTCTATAAATTGGTCTAAATCTGTAATACTACCAATTATTTGCTCTCTACAGAATCCCTCAGGTCTACAATTGCAATCAGGAAATATCAAATATTTGGGAATTACTGTGTCATCTAAACTAGCTGAGTTACCAAAACTCAACCACACCCCTCTTTTAATGAAAATAGAAGAGGACCTAGAAAGATGGAAATCGCTTCCGATCTCCCTTATGGGTCGGGTAGCATCAATTAAAATGATGGTCTTACCCAGAAATAACTACCTATTTTCAATGATCCCAAATAAACCATCACCCGAATGGTTTAAATCTCTAGATTCTTCCATCTCTAAATTTCTTTGGAAGGACAAACCCCTCGTATCAGCTTAAAAACACTACAGAAAACTAAAGACAGAGGAGGACTAGATTTACCTAACTTCCAATACTACTATTTAGCAAATAGATTACAATACATCTCTAAATGGATAAAACATAATCCCTTAGATGAGCCCTGGATAGACACAGAACAGGAAATATGCAGTAATAGTTTCAGATTTGTCGTTTATTAGCTCTAAGATCAAACGGCACCCATGTTTTAAAAATATTAACATCAGCTCTTCCCAGACAGCATGGTGGGAATTTCTAAAAATAACGAAGTCATCACTTATCCCGTGCAGTCGTACACCCATCTGGAATAACCCTGACATTCTACAAAACAATAATGTGATAAACTTTCCGTACTGGAAGAATAAAGGTATTAACTATCTGGATCATTTGTTTGAAGGTACGGAGTTTATCACAGTTGCTAGATTAAATTTGCAATATGGCATTAACAAAAATAAATTCTTAGAATATGAGCAAATTAAAGCTATAATTAGAAACAAATTTTAGCATATTGATGGAGGTTTACAAGTTCCTAGAGTTAACCCCCCCTAAGCTACAGTCTAAATTATACAGGACACTGTGATCTGTCCTCTGAAAGGGTTAATCAATTAATCCTTTTGAATAAATAATTTGATAATATAGAATTATTTATCTTATAAAAACCAAATGCAATTCTAAATAAAAACAGTGAGTTTTTTTCACAACTGGTTGAAAAATCAAGTTAGTATTTATTTCTAATCCAAAGTTTTAATTATTAAAGGCTATCAGGTGTTAATCACAGTCGTCTAAAATATCTTCAGTTTTATTATTTATTCAGATATTTAGACAAACATAAAAACTTCCAAATCCTCAGAGCAATAAAACGAGACGTAAATAACGTAAACTTATAAACAGCTTCTTTCCAAAGCTGCATCCAGACAGAAACTTGTTAGATGTATCTTCTCTGGTTATTTTTAATTGTTGTTGACATAATTTGTAAACAATATATATATATATATATATTTAATTGTTGAATAGTTTGGGATATGTTTAGTTGTTGATCTGTAATTCAGAATTTTTCTAATGTGGGTAATTTTAAAATTGAACGCTAAGCTTTCAATAAACAGTCTAAATGTTTATTTAAAACCTTTAATTAAATCTGCAGCGTTTGGAAGTTATTCAAATCATGTTTTTTTTCGATGAATTGGATTATAATGATAATTGATTATAATTTCCATTTAGAATTATTAGTTATACAATTAGATAAATTGCATAACAACAATATCTGAGCTATATTCTCACGGTGACCTTTGACCTCTGCATGTCTTCCTTACCCTGTGTTTGAACTGAGGAACAGGTGGGCAGCATTTTAAAGCCTGATGTTTTCTGTGATCACAGGAAGGTCCCTGAGGGGAGAAGGCCCTGCGGCTTCTCAGGAGACCATGGATACGACAATAAGATCAACAGTATGCAGGTATCTCCTGCCTGGCATCCAGCAGGCTAACCTTAGGCTAACACTAATTATTCCAAACATGCTTATGTTTCCTAGCCTCTAGGCTTCTCTAACATTGCTATGAATTAAACACATTTATGATAGAATAGAAGCAGTAAATGTAGTTTAGAGGCAGGAAGTCTTCCTTTATTCCAATCAAGTCTTCTTTCTATTGCAGACTATTTTCCTGGGCTACGGACCCAACTTTAAATTCAAGACCAAAGTTCCTGCCTTTGAAAACATTGAGCTTTATAATGTCATGTGTGGTAAGTTGTGTGTTTGGATCCATTCAGGTCAGACTGGAAACCGTTCTGTGACTGAGATGTTCTGGTAGAAGTTCTCCGGTTCCTCATTGGTCCACAGGAAGTGGACCGTAGCGCAGTCAGAATGATGTCCTGAAGGAACCACCGCCTCTATCTGGTTCCTTTATCAGCCTCTCTCTGATCCATCCCATCTCAGATCTCCTGGGTCTGAAACCGGCTCCTAACAACGGAACCCATGGGAGTCTGAACCACCTGCTGAGAAACCCCCCCTTTAGGCCCACCGTGCCAGGGGAGGTGTCCCGGCCGTCTGCATCCAATCTGGTTCCTCTGGTGACCGATGACCTGGGCTGCAGTTGTGATGAAAAGGTGAGTCCTGCTGAGAGTTTTTAGCTTTAGCCACAATGTTGCTAAGCTGTGGAGGACGGGTCCAAACAGAAAAAAGTCTTCACTCCCCGTCAGCATGGTTGGTCATGCTGTAAAAAATGAGAACATGCTAAATACATTCCAACCTTTTTCTGCCTTCAATCTGACCTGTAAACTGTAAAGCACTGGGCCTTAACCCGTCACCTTCAGGGGACGGGTGAGAGCCCAGAGGGGATGGGTCGGAGCCCAGAGGGGATGGGTCGGAGCCCAGAGGGGACGGGTCGGAGCCCAGAGGGGCCAGAGGGGACGGGTCAGAGCCCAAAGGGGACAGGTCAGAGTCCAGAGGGGACGGGTCGGAGCCCAAAGCGGACAGGTCAGAGCCCAAAGGGGACGGGTCAGAGCCCAAAGGGGCCAGAGGGGATGTGTCAGAGCCCAAAGGGGCCAGAGGGGATGTGTCAGAGCCCAAAGGGGCCAGAGGGGAGGGGTCAGAGCCCAAAGGGGACCGGTTAGAGCCCAAAGGGGACGGGTCAGAGCCCAAAGGGGACAGGTCAGAGTCCAGAGGGGACGGGTCGGAGCCCAAAGCGGACAGGTCAGAGCCCAAAGGGAACGGATCAGAGCCCAAAGGGGCCAGAGGGGATGTGTCAGAGCCCAAAGGGGCCAGAGGGGAGGGGTCAGAGCCCAAAGGGGACCGGTTAGAGCCCAAAGGGGACGGGTCAGAGCCCAAAGGGAACGGATCAGAGCCCAAAGGGGCCAGAGGGGATGGGTCGGAGCCCAGAGGGGATGGGTCGGAGCCCAGAGGGGACGGGTCGGAGCCCAGAGGGGCCAGAGGGGACGGGTCAGAGCCCAAAGGGGACAGGTCAGAGTCCAGAGGGGACGGGTCGGAGCCCAAAGCGGACAGGTCAGAGCCCAAAGGGGACGGGTCAGAACCCAAAGGGAACGGATCAGAGCCCAAAGGGGCCAGAGGGGATGTGTCAGAGCCCAAAGGGGCCAGAGGGGAGGGGTCAGAGCCCAAAGGGGACCGGTTAGAGCCCAAAGGGGACGGGTCAGAGCCCAAAGGGGACGGATCAGAGCCCAAAGGGGCCAGAGGGGATGTGTCAGAGCCCAAAGGGGCCAGAGGGGAGGGGTCAGAGCCCAAAGGGGACCGGTTAGAGCCCAAAGGGGACGGGTCTGAGACCAAAGGGGACGGGTAAGAGCCCAAAGGGGACGGGTCAGAGCCCAGAGGGGGCGGATCGGAGCCCAAAGGGGCCAGAGGGGACGGGTAAGAGCCCAAAGGGGACGGGTCAGAGCCCAAAAGGGATGGGTCAGAGCCCAGAGGGGACGGATCGGAGCCCAAAGGGGCCAGAGGGGACGGGTTAGAGCCCAAAGGGCCCAGAGGGGACGGGTCAGAGCCCAAAGGGGACGGATCGGAGCCCAAAGGGGACGGGTCAGAGCCCAAAGGGGACGGGTCGGAGCCCAAAAGGGACGGGTTAGAGCCCAGAGGGGACGGATCGGAGCCCAAAGGGGCCAGACGGGACGGGTTAGAGCCCAAAGGGCCCAGAGGGGACGGGTCAGAGCCCAAAGGGGACGGATCGGAGCCCAAAGGGGCCAGAGGGGACGGGTTAGAGCCCAAAGGGGATGGGTCAGAGCCCAAAGGGGACGGGTCAGAGCCCAAAGGGGACGGGTCGGAGCCCAAAAGGGACGGGTTAGAGCCCAGAGGGGACGGATCGGAGCCCAAAGGGGCCAGAGGGGACGGGTTAGAGCCCAGAGGGGAACAGTCAGAGCCCAGAGTGGTGTTAAAAATGGTTTAAAAGTGAGTTAACAGCCGGTTAGCAGCGGGTTAAAAGCTGGTTTGCAGCTGGTCAACAGTGGGTTAACAGCAAATTAACAGCTGGTCAACAGTGGGTTAACAGTTGGTTAACAGTGAGACAGCAGTTTTATAAAAACCTGTGAACCTGAACCTTGGTCTGTGATCAGGTCATCCTGATGGCTCAGTAACTGCTCTGGTCCTGCGTCCTCCACAGCTCATGTGTTGCCTGGTTGCTTTCTGCAGCAGAGCTGGAGTCTCCCCCCCCCCCCCCCCCCCAGTTCAGACAGTCAAAGGTCAAACATCCATCCTCTGCCTCCTGTTTTCTATACGTCTGGCGGGAGTGAGACGCAGCTCTGCTGCTTCACTGTGTTTCTGATTCCATAAGATCTCTGGCAAGAGATTGTTTTCAATCTCCGATCTTTTGCAGTTGCGTGTAAAAAGTAGAGGCCAGAGAGGTTTAAAGGTGACCCTTGTCCGAGGCTATAACCTGGAGTCACTCTGGCTCTGTCTCTTACAGAACAAAGTGGAGGAGCTAAACCGGCGTTTGAGGCAAGCAATTGATGGTCAGTTTGTTATGATGTTTCTGGAGATGTTAGAACATCTGCAGCCCTGAGGGCTGGAAAAACAAACCAACTCCTTGAACTTTTCACATTTCCCAACAAGAAATGATTGGACCAGGATTTGATGAGGCAGACCAACATGAAGCAGGGCAGGTGGGTGGGTGGGGGGGTGGGGGGGTAATCTGTTAATCTAGGCCATTCTACGTCATTGATCGGCTCTGATCTGATCCATCCAGACTGTCTGTGGTTCAGGGTGGTTCTCCTGCTGGAAGGTGGACCTCTACACTCCAACATGGTTTCTCCCAGGATTTCTCTGCCATCTTCCACTCAGCATAATGCTGCCACCACCATGCTTCCCTGCTGTTATTGTCTCAGTTTGAGAGTCCTGTCAGTGATTGGTCGGTTGTTCTTCCTTTCAAACACCATTAAAGAACTTCTTTCCTAGTTTTTTCACAGGAATCAGGGGAATAGCTTCACATTCTGTTCAGCATCCTGCCAAAGAAGTTGTAAAATGTTGAGATGTTTTACGCCAGGGTCCTTAGGGCCCACTTCCTGTTTCAGACGATTCTCCACTGAAGTACAGCTGATTGAATGATCCCATTATGTCCTCAGCAGCCATCAGACGCAGCAAAAACCCTGTTGATCACCTTTTCAATCTGGTCAGATGCGTGGAGGCAGGGAAACACCTAAAATATTGACGATGGTTTGCTCCAAAGTCATTGGAAAGAGTTAAAATGAGTGAATGTTGGTCTTTCAGAGCTCTGGTCCTTTATCTTTGATGATTAACCCACCACCTTTAGACAGATTCACACCAAAGGATGTTTCTATGGTCTCTATTCTTCCCTGCGATGCTCTGCTTGCTGTTGGTCTGTCATCCCAGGAAAACTTTACATTTATGGTGAAGTTCAGGAGGGTTTGTTATTCCAGTCTGACTCGGACAGACCGGACTTGTTACAGTGGTGCGTCTCTGTGTCGTGTCCCTCTGTGTTCTCCGTCCCTCAGACAGCAGGAACCTGCCCCACGGACGCCCTGCTGTCCTCTTCAGGGCCAAATACAGCGTCCTCCATCACAGCGACTACATCAGCGGATACAGCGAGACTCTCCTCATGCCGCTCTGGACGTCCTACACTGTCAGCATACAGGTACCGCTCTGTCCCTTGGACTCTCTGCTGCGGGACATTGGTGCCCCATAGTGATTGGCAATGGTCATCAGTGCCTGAGCCTCCTTCCTCTGGTCTTCCAGGTAGAGTCGTCTCCTCTGCCTGAAGCTCTGACCAACTGCCTCAGGCTGGACACCCGAGTCCCGCCTGCCTCCAGCCAGTCCTGCTCCACATACAGAGCAGAGAGACACGTGACGTACGCGTTCCTCTACCCGCCACGTAAGTGTTCCCATCAGAGGCCACTCAAACCCTCATGGTGGCTCACTGACAGAAATACTTCAGGATGCTCTTCTACCGCAGTGGTAAAGATGACTGCAGATTTGGTTAGGGTCATTGTTCCTAATTAGTGAACCGTTCGGTTCGACTGTCTCGGTTCGGTTCGCGTGTGTTGCGTTCGGTTCATGCGCTGCTCCTTTTTCTCATAGGCGAAGCGTTTCCACTCCAGAGCAGAAGGTGGCGGTACTGCGACCAAAGCCAACCACCAGTAGTAAACAAGAAGAAGAAGAAGCGAAGCAGCGTAGCCGGGTGTAGCAGAAAAAAATCAGTTGTTGTGGAGAATTGTGTGGGTATGACGAGTGGGAAAGAACCGGAGTTGGAAGACGCGCCAGCAGCACTTTATAGGTCTGCTGTATGGGACCACTTTGCATTTAGAGTGACCTACGATGACGGCGGAAAGAAAGCTGTGGATAAAAGTGCAACAGTGTGCAAGCATTGTGCAACACGTTTTGTTTATGCTAACAGCAACATTACCAACATGTCATGCTAACAATCAACCGTGGATTTAGTGAACCGTTCCACCCCTAGTCCTAGTCCTCTAATGTGCACACACCAGTTAGAAATAAAACCATCACTTATAAAATTAGATTTTGGGAAACAAAGCAAAAGGAGAGACAGTCATGTCTGCTCTGTGTAAAAGGCATCACTAGTCTGATCAGCAGCTTTTAGCAGACAAGTCCAGTCAGATTCTTCTTCCTTTCTGACTCTCAGGTTGCTTCGATGATCAGCAGTAGTTTTCATTAATTTTAATGAGGAACATTGCATCACAGGTTGCTTTGCTCACGAGAACAGCAAGTGCAATTCTGAGCAGTTTGGGGGGAAGTCCTCCTTAGATGGTTCCAGAAGGTCACTGAGCTCTATGACCTCCAAGCTGAAACTGGAGATCCACAGTTTGGCTGCTGTGTTCAGAGGCAAATGGAAATCTACTTGGCAACAAGTAGAACAATTGGCTTTTAGTGGCAGTGGGAACGCCACACTGATCGCGTCACACGACTTTGAAAACGACCCGCCTTCAAAATCACCTTTAAATGGCTTGGCTGTGATCAGCATCCAGTGGGACCCGACTGCTCATTTATATGATACCATTGAGCTTAACGTACAGACATCACAACATGGCGGCAGCCGCGTCTGGTCTAACAAGATGAACATGGCGCAGCGATGATGAGAAAGACTCGGATGGACAAAAGAACGAAACAGTAAAGCAAACTGACTACACCCTGGATTCTATTCAGTTTATTTCTATAGCTCCAATTCACATCATGTCATCTCAGGTCACTTTCCAGTTCACCAGATCATCCAGTCAGATTGATTCAAAGTTTTCTATCTAAGGAAAACCAGCTGATTGCATCGACTCAATGACTCTTCAGCAATCCCTCACACTAAGCATGCTTGTAGCGACAGTGGAGAGGAAAAACTCCCTTTGAACAGGAAGAAACCTCCAGCAGAACCAGGCTCAGTGTGAGCGGCCATCTGCTGAGGCCCACTGAGCCACTCTAACTAGAAGCTTTATCAAAAAGGAAAGTTTTAAGCCTAGCTTTAAAAGTAGACAGGGTGTCTGCCTCACGGACTAAAACTGGTAGTTGGTTCCACAGGAGAGGAGCCTGAGAACTAAAAGATCTGCCTCCCATTCTACTTTTAGAAATTCTAGGAACCACTAGTAAACCTGCAGATTGAGAGCGAAGTGCTCTGTTAGGAACATAAGGAACAATCAGATCTCTGATATCAGATGGAGCTTGGCCATTTAAGGCTTTATATGTGAGAAGGAGGATTTTAAATTCTATTCTTGATTTAACAGGAAGCCAATGAAGAGAAGCCAGGATAGGAGAGATATGATCTCTCTTTTTCATTTTCATTAGAACTCTGGCTGCAGCATTTTGGATCAGCTGAAGGCTTTTAACTACAGTTTGTGGACTTCCTGATAGTAAAGAATTACAATAGTCCAGCCTTGAAGTAACAAATGCATGGACTAGTTTCTCAGCATCACCCCTGGACAGGAGATTGCTCATTTCTGCAATATTCCTCAGATGAAAGAAGGAAATTCTAGAAACCTCTTTGATATGGGATTTAAATGACAGACCTGATCAAAAATAACACCAAGATTTTTGACTTTATTATCTGAAATCAGTTTAATCCCATCCAAATGAAGTGACTGGCTAATCAGCTTCTTTTTCAGAGACTCTGGTCCAAAGACTATAACTTCTGTTTTATCTGCATTCAGAAGGAGAAAGTTAAGAGTCATCCAGGTTTTTATGTCTTCAGACATGCCTGTAATCTATGTAATGGGTTAGCTTCATCTGGATTTATAGACAGATATAGCTGGGTATCATCAGCATAACAGTGGAAATTAATCCCATGCTGTCTAATAACTCTACCGATTGGGAGCATGTATAAAGTAAAGAGAATTGGTCCTAGCACTGATCCCTGTGGTACTCCACAGGTAACCTTTGAGCGTGTTGAAGATCTATCATTAACATGAACAAACTGAATTCGATCAGATAGATCAGATTTAAACCAGTCTAGTGCTGTTCCTTTAATTCCAACAAAATATTCAAGTCTTTCTAAAAGAATATTATGGTCAACTGTATCAAATGCAGCACTGAGATCCAACAGGACGAGCACAGATACAAGTCCATTATCTGAGGCCATGAGAATATAATTAGTGACTTTCACCAGAGCTGTTTCAGTGCTATGATGAGCTCTAAAGCCAGACTGAAACTCTTCAAAAAGTTCATTATAGTGGAAGTGATCGCAAACTTGTTTGCAAACTACTTTCTCAAGAATTTTGGATAAGAAAGGAAGATTGGATATAGGTCTATAATTGACCAAGTCATCTGGGTCAAGAGACGGTTTCTTAAGCAGAGGTTTAATTACAGCAACCTTAAAAGCTTTAGGTACATATCCCTGTAACAGAGATAGATTAATCACATCTAAAATGGAGGAGGAGATCAAAGGGAATACATTGAAAATTTATCCACGCTAGAATACCGCGGTTACTACAATAGGCTACGAAACTGGTCCCATTTAAAAAACTGAATATCATGTACGCTAAAAAACAGAAGCTTTTTTTTTCTTTTATAAAACTAAATATTCGGAGTCAGCCAGGAGGTCTGAAGACTTCTGGAAAAACGGACAAATAAAGACTGTAAACTATCAACATTTCTGACTGTTAGCCACAGGAAAAGGAAAATGTGAGGGTTTCCTTTTTACTGACATTTAGTTACTATTATTGTTTTATTTTTTGACGACCCTTTGAGGAAGTTCAGGTATAATTATTAGTTATTTCCTTTATAGATTATAACAATAACAAATGGCGCCTAAACATCTGCTATTTATGGTTTAAGAAGCATAATTAGGGTTCAACATAATAGTAGTTCTATTTTATTGAATATTTCTATTTCTAGAAATACGATAAAGACAAAAACAAACAGGAACAATATTAACTTTGATTTTATCTTACATATATTTCCACACAGTCCATAAGTAAATTAATACAAACATTAATGTATGGTAAATAATGCTTGAATCTGGCTGTTTATTTAGAATATTATTACATTACAGATAAGATAGTGTTAGATTGTCTTCCTTGGTTTTCCCAGGATGCATTGCGAGACCAATCAAGCCGGCTGCTCTATGATCAGAGGAAAGGTTACTTGGCGCCAAACAGTGGTGAATGTTGGAAGTTCAATTCAATTCAGTTTATTTATACAGCGCCAAATTCACAACACATGTCATCTCAAGGCACTTTACAGTTCAACCAGATCATACAGTCAAATTGATACAAAGTTTTCTATCTAAGGAAAACCAGCTGATTGCATCGACTCATTGACTCTTCAGCAATCCCTCACACTAAGCATGCTTGTAGCGACAGTGGAGAGGAAAAACTCCCTTTGAACAGGAAGAAACCTCCAGCAGAACCAGGCTCAGTGTGAGCGGCCATCTGCTGAGGCCCACTGGGGTTCAAGGAGACAGAAGCAGACATAGAAAAAGAAGCATAGATACAAAAGGCAACTGTCAACCAGCTCCACAGGCGGCCCGTCCAGGAAACACACAGCCAGGCAGACGAGCTCCGAGCCAGCTCCCATGTCAGAGGATCATGAATCAGGTGAAAGCTGTGGACTCTGATAGTGTTTCAGGAAACTCAGCTGATGGCTGATCAGGAGATGAGACTCTGCAGGAGGAGGCAGGGCGGTACAGGGGGGGGTAATGACTTTCATTCATAAATCCATAACATCACATGTGACAAAGGTTATTAAAGACAAAACCGGGAGGTTCGTTATTCTACAGGGAACACTGAGCTCAGAGAACATTAACCTGATAAATATTTACGCCCCAAATGATGATGACCCAAAGTTTTTTAAAATCTCTTTCTTTCATTTTTCTCTTCAGCTGGCAGCTTTATTATAGCAGGAGATTCAAACTGAACAATGAACCCAGAACTGGACAGAAGTTCAGATGGTGGCAGATCTCACTCTAAAAGCAGACAAACAATTCAACACTTTATGAAGGAACTTCATTTGATGCATATTTGGAGAGACATGAATCCCAAAAGTTTAAAATATTTGTGTTATTCAAATACACATAAATCATATTCACACATTGATAATTTTCTAGTTTATGACAATTTGAGGCACAAAATTAAAGACTGTCAGTATGACAACGTTGTAATTTCGGATCATGCACCAAATTCAATCATTTATGAAGACGTGAAACTAAGGAGAGACCCTCCTACCTGGAGATTTAAACAGAAGTGGCCCACTGACCCAGAATTCATACTTTTTATAGATGAACAAATTAATAGTTATTTCCAAACCACTATGGATGAAACATCGTCCTCTTCGAGGTGGGAAGCCTTTAAGGCCTTTATGAGGGGTCAAATAATTAGCTTTACAAGTTATAATGCAAAAAAAAAAGATAAAAAAAACCAAAAGAATTGGCAGATGAGATTAAGATGCTTACTATCAAACCTTATGCCCAAACATCCATAAAAACGTTTTGATATTAAGAACACAGTATAATAAACTTTCTGCATCCAAGGCCACCTCACAACTTCTACGTCTTAAACAATCATTCTATGATCAACGGGAAAAGTCTGGAAATTATTAGCCTGGCGACTTAAACTATTAAAATAGACAAAGATATAACCGCAGTCGGAAATAATAAAGGACAAATTACTACAGATCCTTCAGAAATCAGTGAGAGTTTTAAAATCTTTTTTGAAAAACGATATAGCTCAGACATGAACAAAAGCCTTCATATTACCGATATCTCAATGAATACAGATCTCAGCACAGCTATAAATAAAGAGGAAATGTCTGAGGCAATAGATCAGGTGAAATAGGTAAGGCTCAACAGAACTATATAAGAAATCCAAACTGATAGATCCCCTTTTCAATGAAAAGGGGATCCTTCCTGCCTCACTAAGAGGAGCTCTGATCACTATACTGCCTAAACCTGGCAAACCTTGCAACAAAGACCAATAATTCTTCTCAATGTTGATTTAAATATTCCCTGTAAAATACTGGCTCAAAGATTGGAGAGAATTTGCCCAAATTAATTACTTGCACCCAAAATGGGTTTATAGCAGGAAGCAGGGATTTCCCAATGTGAGACGAGAACTGGATCTAATTTATAATATGGAAGAAAAACAGACACTGCTTTGCCGTCACTGGATGCAGAAAAGGCCTTGGATAGAGTTGGATGGCCGTTTTTATTTGACAGGCTGAAAAGATTCGGCTGTGGGGACAACTTCTGCCGATGGGATAAACTTCTATACAACAAGCCTTATGCAGAAATGGTTACTAATGGAATTAGATCTAAACCATTCCTGTGTTAATATCTAATAAACACATTTGGAAGAATATCAGGATGTAAAGTAAATACAGAAAAGTCTTCGATGATGTTACTGAATTCAGAAGAAAGAACCAGTGTTGGAAATCCTTCCCAATTCAAACCCGTAGACTGCTTTACATATTTGGGGGTTAGGATAGAACCACATATAAATGACACGGTTGCTGCTAACTTTACACCCATGGGGGACTCATTGCTGCCTGGATAGATGGAATTATCTGCCCTTGTCACTCATACCACGAATCAATGCCCTTAAATCCAATATAATGCCCAAACTTCTTATTTGTTTCAGAACATCCCACTGTCTCCTCCTGCCAATTTATTTTCAACCTTAAAAAATATTTTCACACGGTTTCTGTGGAATAATAGACGACCAATGCTTCGTTTAACACTTTAATATCTACCGTATGCTAGAGGAGGCCTCAGATGCCCCAACCCACTTTGGTACTAGTGGGCAGCTCAGCTGAGGACTATGATGCACTATTTACAGATAAATGTCTCTAACCTCGGGTGAATATTGGAAACTGTTCCTCTCCCTCTACCCCAGTATATTTACTCAGCAAATATCAGAATTTTGGATAAAAAAGAACCCTATTGTCAGAAACATGATCACGGTTTGGTATCTAGTTAAGAACTATCTAGGTGACCCCTCCTCTTTAACTAACTTCAGCCCAATATGGGGTCACCAGTCTGCCCACCAGGGTCACCAGTCTGCCCACCAGGCAGAGCAGATTCTGGTTCAGGAAATGGGCTGAAAGGTTTAAAGACAACAGGAGATCTGGTGGATTCAGAGAAGGAGGTCTGGATGCCATTTGAAGAGTTGAAGGCCAGGTATGAAATCCCAAGTGAACATTAAAATTTAAATATCTACAGGTGAGAAATTTGATTAGGTCATTTCAAAATAAATGTGAATTTATCCCCCCGCTGTCTACTTTGGAATGAAGAAGGATTGCTTTGGAAAAGGAATCATCTCCAGACTGTGTAACATGTTGGCTGAGGGATCCTCTGAGTCTTCTTGGCAGAACCTCAATGCCTGGAGGGAAGATCTACAGGAACATTTATCCTCACAGGACTGAGAGAAGGCGTGTGCTGAAGCACTAACTACTAACACACGCCTCATCCCAGAGCTGTGTCCTAGATGTGGAGAAGAGAAGGAACTTTTATTCGTTGTATCTGGAAATGCAAGAAAGTAGTAAAACTTTGGAGAGAGATTAAACAAGCTCTAGAAACTATATTAGGGATAAAACACATTTTTGATCCTAAAGTTTTTATCTCAGGATTATACCCAAAGAGATATCAAAAAAATTATCACTGCCGTAGATTTATGTCTATTACTTTTAAAAAGAGTCAAAGCACTTTCGTGGAAGAGAACCAGGAAACCAAAAGTCATTAATTGGATTAAAGAAATAAACAACCTTGCCAATGGAAAAGATTACATTCATTATAAAAGGGAAATTATCACTATTTCGAAATATTTGGGGTCCTTTTATGTAAATATATAAAACATGGATATGAGGGGTGTGGGGGGTGAACTATAGTTGCAGTTGGTCTCCTGCAGTGTCCTAAAATGACTTGGAGAAAGCATTTTACATTCACTCACACACTGATGGTGGTGAGCTACATGGTAGCCACAGCTGCCCTGGGGCTCACTGGCAGAGAGGCTGCCGTGCTCTGGCGCCACCTACTGACCACCATCAGTAGCCAATGCAGTTGAAGTATCTTGCTGAAGGACACAACCATACTGAAAGCCAGAGCCGGGCTCAAACCGACAACCCTCCGATTGCAGGGTAAACTCCTGCACCTGACGCCGCTGTCGCCTTTGCTAAAGGGGAAATGGATCAGTCAATTTCCCGCCTGCTGGAGCAGCTGCGTTATTCCCCAGCTGTGGCGCTATGCCTCCTGAAGGGGGCGGCGTTCTGCCATGGTAACCGTGTCTCCCTGCAAAGAACGTCTGATTCTTTAAATGTCTTTAGTCTCTTCACCTCCTTTGGGAACCTTCACTAGTTCCTGAGTTTGGGACCGTTTCAGCCAGACACTGGATGATTGAATGTTTGAGCGTCGTTGCTGATTGGTTGCGTGTGGCGAGCACCTCCATCTTAGATGGAGATTCTCTGTGCTGAGGTCAGTGCAGCTCTGAGCAGCAGGGTCTCTCAATGACTTTGATGTTTTCTCTATTTTAAAATCTTGTCTAAATCTGTGTCTCTGGCTCCCTCCTCGGGATTAGAAGGGTTACTGCACCTGATTGTTGCTATAGTTTCTGCTGGGAATGAGGAACCTGAAGTCTGAGGGTGTTAATGAGCCGACGAACACCAGAATCCATCTTTTCTCGCTCCGGCTCCAGCCAGTGGAGACTGCATCAGTATTATGGTTGGAGGCCTCCTCCCTCCCTCCACCTCCTCCTCTGATAGACAGTGCAGAGGGTAGCTCTGCCTCAGATGACGGCTCTGTTACTGGCAGTCGCGCGTCCTCCACTCCTCTAAACCCGCCTTCCTGGCTCCATGTGGCTGGATGGAGCTGCGCTGTAATAGATCAGTTCCTGAAGCATTCAGAGTGGGAACAGGCCAGCCTGTTCTTCCCTCCAAACTTTTAGCCTTTAGAAGGAAGCAGGAGGCGGAGTCCAGGTTTGGGGTTAAAGGTTACTTAGACCCCGAGGAAGACTGACTGCAGGAAGACTGACTGGGAATGTTTGGTCTTTTCCAGAACTGTCCTCAACGCTGGAGAAGAAGCAGGAAGCCGTCCTCGTCACCAACACTGCGCCCATGTATCCTGCCTTTAAGAGTGAGTTCTTCCTCCTGATGATTACCTCACTTCCTGCTCAGACGTTTCACCGCCACCCCCCCCCCCCCCCATCAGGGATATGGACCTACATCCAGAGGGCACTGGTGAAAAAATACGCCACAGAGAGAAACGGAGTCAACGTTCTGGTTGGACCGATATTTGACCACAACTATGATGGAGTCAGAGACTCGGCGGAGACCATCAGAGAGTAGGAACCTTCTGCTTTTATAAACTTTGCTTCCTGTTCCTCTGGACTCGGAGTCCTTTGGTCTTCAGTTTCTGACCGCAGGTTTGGGTTTAAATCACCAACAAAGATCTAAAGTTATTTAAAGGAGTGCCGAGTCAGCAGAGGACTCGCAGGAAGAGAAAGTTGGACTTGCTTGGTTTCTAGGGAAACTGCTAGAACGGCAAAATCCTCCCATTTATAAGGAGTTTATGTTTTGTTTAACCAATCAGAGAGGGCGTAGGTTTACCACCGTCTGACAATAAGAACAGGAAGGAAACTAAAAGAGCAAATAGATCAAACAGCCTGCCTCCGCTGCTGATTGGTCCATTTTCTCCCAATCTTCTCTGACGTCATTCTGGGTGTTTGGACTCTGAAGGGTTTAGAGGTCCGACTCTGACACTATTCAATAAATAAACATTAAATCCACTCAAATGCAGCAGATAAACTAATAAATGTTAGCAGCTGTTAGCAGCAGTACTGCTAACTACTGACACAAAGCAGAAACGCAGACCAGACGACTTCTCTCTTCAGCCTCGAGGGCAGATTTACTTTAAACAGACAAACTGCTCTTCCAGCTGTCTGTCAGATCTGGAAGCGGGCTCATATATAACTCAATAGCACCCCCTTGTGGTGAGGAACAGATAAGTACAGTACAGAACACATTCAGTCAGTCATACACACATGTCACCAGCAGCCATTAGATTGGCTCCTTTCTAATAATTATTGATTTCTGATCAATTATTTCATTTCTGGGTTGGATTTTCTCTGTAGAGGAGCTTCTAGATCTGCTGCTTCTAGACGTGTTGCTGCTCTGATCTTTGGCCGGATTGAAGCCAGAACTGAACATCTAGTCTGCAGCTCCTTGGAAGCAAAGCTTTTCTAGTTGCTGCGCTTCTATCTGCTGTTTATCAAACATGGAGCCTTTTATGGGCAGGGGAAGTTTATTCTGCTGATGTCTGGAGTTTGTCTACAGTGGGACCAGTAACAGGCTGTAACTGGGTTTAAATCCTCTCCTGGCTGACAGCAGCGTCTGATCCCTTCTTTTCCAGCTGGTCCAGTGGAACCATCGCCATCCCATCCCATTACTTCCTGGTTCTGACCAGCTGCCTGGACTTCTCCCAGCCAGCAGAGTCCTGCAGCGGCCCGCTGAGCAGCGCCGCCTTCATCCTGCCTCACCGACCGAGTAACAAGGAGACCTGCAACGTAAGCAGCATCTATGAGCAGAGCTCCTCCACCAGCATGTTCCTCCTTCCTCCAGAGGCTCAGGCAGGATAGAGGGTCTCAGTCAGAAGCTTCCAGGGTAACGCTGGCAGGTTTTCCTGCAGGAATCTCAACAGGTTCTCTCCACATTTGTACCTGAAGTTGCGGTTGTAGAACTTCAAAAAGATTACTATGGAAAAAGAAAAATGATATGAATCATCATTTTGGAGTCACCCCCAATTATGCAGCACATATGGTGCATTTCCCAAATCAGAAACTGCATACCCAGTTACGTTAAATACAGTTCTGATTTGAGCCTAAACATGGCTACCAAGGTCCACCAGCTAACTTTGCTGTCCACTGGGATTCAACCAGTCCTAACTTCATGGCATGAGCTGCTTTCAATGCCAGAGTCACCCCCTGGAATCATCTCCTTCCTCCTGGCAGGTCTGGTTTCACCACCTAAAGCTGAATCCTGTGGTGCTGAGCGCTCAGCGCCGCCAGCGTCTCCTCCTGCTTTTCATGCTTCCATCTTAAACATGTTGGTTAACAGAGACCCCAGTGATGACGCATTGTCTCCGCCCCTCTCCACAGAGCTCTGAGGACGAGTCCCGCTGGGTGGAGGACCTGATGAAGATGCACACGGCTCGGGTCAGAGATGTGGAGCTGCTCACAGGACTGGACCTGTACCGAAGAACCGGCCGCAGCTACGCCGAGATCCTCTCCTTAAAAACATACATGCACACGTATGAGAGTGAGATCTGACCTCTGACCTCTGCTGCTGTGGGGAACGGATGTGGAACCAGGAAGTCCTCCGTGGACCAGCAGCGCTGCTTTCATCTCCATCCGGTTTCATCCAGTTCACTGAGCCTCCTGCTGGGATGAAGAAGTAAATCCTTCATCTGCCTGCTTCATGCGGTCTGACTGGTTCTATCTGAGGGATTTTTCAGCCTGACAGGAAATCAGCTTTTTATGTTTCTGGTTCCTCTAATGGGATCAGTGGAGGGCCACTGATTTAACAAGGGGCGTGATTACTTTTCCACAGATTGGTTTGGATGCTTCAATAATGAAATTATTAATTAACAGTGTTTTTACTCAGCCTGTATCTGTCTGGATATTAGCGTCAGTGGGACAAAACATCCATGATGCAAAAACATAAAAAACCAGAAAATAAAATTCTGCAATTAGAGAAACTGATCAAAAACAAAAAGAATAGATTAAAAGTTTGTTCAGCAGCAGAGTGTCTGCAGCAGCAGCAGAACGTCTGCAGCACCAGCAGAACGTCTGCAGCAGCAGAAGGTCTGCAGCAGCAGCAGAACGTCTGCAGCACCAGCAGAACGTCTGCAGCAGCAGAAGGTCTGCAGCACCAGCAGAACGTCTGCAGCAGCAGCAGAACGTCTGCAGCAGCAGCAGAACGTCTGCAGCAGCAGAACGTCTGCAGCAGCAGAACGTCTGCAGCACCAGCAGAACGTCTGCAGCAGCAGAACGTCTGCAGCACCAGCAGAACGTCTGCAGCAGCAGAACGTCTGCAGCAGCAGAACGTCTGCAGCACCAGCAGAACGTCTGCAGCACCAGCAGAACGTCTGCAGCAGCAGAAGGTCTGCAGCACCAGCAGAACGTCTGCAGCAGCAGCAGAAGGTCTGCAGCAGCAGCAGAACGTCTGCAGCAGCAGAACGTCTGCAGCACCAGCAGAACGTCTGCAGCACCAGCAGAACGTCTGCAGCAGCAGAAGGTCTGCAGCAGCAGCAGAACGTCTGCAGCAGCAGAACATCTGCAGCAGCAGAAGGTCTGCAGCACCAGCATGACGTCTGCAGCAGCAGCAGAAGGTCTGCAGCAGCAGCAGAACGTCTGCAGCAGCAGAACGTCTGCAGCACCAGCAGAACGTCTGCAGCAGCAGAAGGTCTGCAGCAGCAGCAGAACGTCTGCAGCAGCAGAACATCTGCAGCAGCAGCAGAACGTCTGCAGCAGCAGCAGAACGTCTGCAGCAGCAGAGAGTCTGCAACAGCAGCAGAACGTCTGCAGCAGAACATCTGCAGCAGCAGAACATCTGCAGCAGCAGAACGTCTGCAGCAGCAGAGTCTGCAGCAGCAGAACGTCTGCAGCAGCAGAGAGTCTGCAGCAGCAGCAGAACATCTGCAGCAGCAGAGAGTCTGCAGCAGCAGAGAGTCTGCAGCAGCAGCAGAACATCTGCAGCAGCAGAGAGTCTGCAGTAGCAGAGAGTCTGCAGCAGCAGAGAGTCTGCAGCAGCAGAGAGTCTGCAGCAGCAGCAGAACATCTGCAGCAGCAGAGAGTCTGCAGTAGCAGAGAGTCTGCAGCAGCAGAGAGTCTGCAGCAGCAGCAGAATGTCTGCAGCAGCAGCAGAGTCTGCAGCAGCAGAGAGTCTGCAGCAGCAGAGAGTCTGCAGCAGCAGCAGAACGTCTGCAGCAGCAGAGAGTCTGCAGCAGCAGCAGCAGAGAGTCTGCAGCAGCAGCAGAACGTCTGCAGCAGCAGCAGAACTTCTGCAGCAGCAGCAGAACGTCTGCAGCAGCAGCAGAGAGTCTGCAGCAGCAGCAGAACGTCTGCAGCACCAGCAGAACGTCTGCAGCACCAGCAGAACGTCTGCAGCAGCAGAAGGTCTGCAGCAGCAGCAGAACTTCTGCAGCAGCAGCAGAAGGTCTGCAGCAGCAGCAGAACTTCTGCAGCAGCAGCAGAAGGTCTGCAGCAGCAGCAGAACGTCTGCAGCAGCAGAACGTCTGCAGCACCAGCAGAACGTCTGCAGCAGCAGAAGGTCTGCAGCAGCAGCAGAACGTCTGCAGCAGCAGAACATCTGCAGCAGCAGAAGGTCTGCAGCACCAGCAGAAGGTCTGCAGCAGCAGCAGAAGGTCTGCAGCAGCAGCAGAACGTCTGCAGCAGCAGAACGTCTGCAGCACCAGCAGAACGTCTGCAGCACCAGCAGAACGTCTGCAGCAGCAGAAGGTCTGCAGCAGCAGCAGAACGTCTGCAGCAGCAGAACATCTGCAGCAGCAGAAGGTCTGCAGCACCAGCATGACGTCTGCAGCAGCAGCAGAAGGTCTGCAGCAGCAGCAGAACGTCTGCAGCAGCAGAACGTCTGCAGCACCAGCAGAACGTCTGCAGCACCAGCAGAACGTCTGCAGCAGCAGAAGGTCTGCAGCAGCAGCAGAACGTCTGCAGCAGCAGAACATCTGCAGCAGCAGCAGAACGTCTGCAGCAGCAGCAGAACGTCTGCAGCAGCAGAGAGTCTGCAACAGAAGCAGAACGTCTGCAGCAGAACATCTGCAGCAGCAGAACATCTGCAGCAGCAGAACGTCTGCAGCAGCAGAGTCTGCAGCAGCAGAACGTCTGCAGCAGCAGAGAGTCTGCAGTAGCAGAGAGTCTGCAGCAGAACATCTGCAGCAGCAGAACGTCTGCAGCAGCAGAGAGTCTGCAGCAGCAGAACGTCTGCAGCAGAACATCTGCAGCAGCAGAACATCTGCAGCAGCAGAACGTCTGCAGCAGCAGAACGTCTGCAGCAGCAGAGAGTCTGCAGCAGCAGAACGTCTGCAGCAGCAGAGAGTCTGCAGTAGCAGAGAGTCTGCAGCAGCAGAGAGTCTGCAGCAGCAGCAGAACGTCTGCAGCAGCAGAGAGTCTGCAGCAGCAGCAGCAGAGAGTCTGCAGCAGCAGCATAACATCTGCAGCAGCAGAGAGTCTGCAGTAGCAGAGAGTCTGCAGCAGAACATCTGCAGCAGCAGAACGTCTGCAGCAGCAGAACGTCTGCAGCAGCAGAGAGTCTGCAGCAGCAGAACGTCTGCAGCAGCAGAGAGTCTGCAGTAGCAGAGAGTCTGCAGCAGCAGAGAGTCTGCAGCAGCAGAGAGTCTGCAGCAGCAGCAGAACGTCTGCAGCAGCAGAGAGTCTGCAGCAGCAGCAGAACATCTGCAGCAGCAGAGAGTCTGCAGCAGCAGAATGTCTGCAGCAGCAGCAGAGTCTGCAGCAGCAGAGAGTCTGCAGCAGCAGAGAGTCTGCAGCAGCAGCAGAACGTCTGCAGCAGCAGAGAGTCTGCAGCAGCAGCAGCAGAGAGTCTGCAGCAGCAGCAGAGAGTCTGCAGCAGCAGCAGAACGTCTGCAGCAGCAGCAGAACTTCTGCAGCAGCAGCAGAGCGTCTGCAGCAGCAGAACGTCTGCTGCAGCAGCAGAACTTCTGCAGCAGCAGCAGAACGTCTGCAGCAGCAGCAGAGAGTCTGCAGCAGCAGCAGAACGTCTGCAGCACCAGCAGAACGTCTGCAGCACCAGCAGAACGTCTGCAGCAGCAGAAGGTCTGCAGCAGCAGCAGAACTTCTGCAGCAGCAGCAGAAGGTCTGCAGCAGCAGCAGAACTTCTGCAGCAGCAGCAGAAGGTCTGCAGCAGCAGCAGAACGTCTGCAGCAGCAGAACGTCTGCAGCACCAGCAGAACGTCTGCAGCACCAGCAGAACGTCTGCAGCAGCAGAAGGTCTGCAGCAGCAGCAGAACGTCTGCAGCAGCAGAACATCTGCAGCAGCAGAAGGTCTGCAGCACCAGCAGAACGTCTGCAGCAGCAGCAGAAGGTCTGCAGCAGCAGCAGAAGGTCTGCAGCAGCAGCAGAACGTCTGCAGCAGCAGAACGTCTGCAGCACCAGCAGAACGTCTGCAGCACCAGCAGAACGTCTGCAGCAGCAGAACGTCTGCAGCACCAGCAGAACGTCTGCAGCAGCAGAAGGTCTGCAGCAGCAGCAGAACGTCTGCAGCAGCAGAACATCTGCAGCAGCAGCAGAACGTCTGCAGCAGCAGAACATCTGCAGCAGCAGCAGAACGTCTGCAGCAGCAGCAGAACGTCTGCAGCAGCAGAGAGTCTGCAGCAGCAGCAGAATGTCTGCAGCAGCAGCAGAGTCTGCAGCAGCAGAGAGTCTGCAGCAGCAGAGAGTCTGCAGCAGCAGCAGAACGTCTGCAGCAGCAGAGAGTCTGCAGCAGCAGCAGCAGAGAGTCTGCAGCAGCAGCAGAACGTCTGCAGCAGCAGCAGAACTTCTGCAGCAGCAGCAGAACGTCTGCAGCAGCAGCAGAACGTCTGCAGCAGCAGCAGAGAGTCTGCAGCAGCAGCAGAACGTCTGCAGCACCAGCAGAACGTCTGCAGCACCAGCAGAACGTCTGCAGCAGCAGAAGGTCTGCAGCAGCAGCAGAACTTCTGCAGCAGCAGCAGAAGGTCTGCAGCAGCAGCAGAACTTCTGCAGCAGCAGCAGAAGGTCTGCAGCAGCAGCAGAACGTCTGCAGCAGCAGAACGTCTGCAGCACCAGCAGAACGTCTGCAGCACCAGCAGAACGTCTGCAGCAGCAGAAGGTCTGCAGCAGCAGCAGAACGTCTGCAGCAGCAGAACATCTGCAGCAGCAGAAGGTCTGCAGCACCAGCAGAACGTCTGCAGCAGCAGCAGAAGGTCTGCAGCAGCAGCAGAAGGTCTGCAGCAGCAGCAGAACATCTGCAGCAGCAGAACGTCTGCAGCACCAGCAGAACGTCTGCAGCACCAGCAGAACGTCTGCAGCAGCAGAAGGTCTGCAGCAGCAGCAGAACGTCTGCAGCAGCAGAACATCTGCAGCAGCAGCAGAACGTCTGCAGCAGCAGAACATCTGCAGCAGCAGCAGAACGTCTGCAGCAGCAGAACATCTGCAGCAGCAGCAGAACGTCTGCAGCAGCAGAGAGTCTGCAACAGCAGCAGAACGTCTGCAGCAGAACATCTGCAGCAGCAGAACATCTGCAGCAGCAGAACGTCTGCAGCAGCAGAGAGTCTGCAGCAGCAGAGAGTCTGCAGTAGCAGAACGTCTGCAGCAGCAGAGAGTCTGCAGCAGCAGAACGTCTGTAGCAGCAGAGAGTCTGCAGTAGCAGAGAGTCTGCAGCAGAACATCTGCAGCAGCAGAACGTCTGCAGCAGCAGAGAGTCTGCAGCAGCAGAACGTCTGCAGCAGAACATCTGCAGCAGCAGAACATCTGCAGCAGCAGAACGTCTGCAGCAGCAGAACGTCTGCAGCAGCAGAACGTCTGCAGCAGCAGAGAGTCTGCAGCAGTAGAACGTCTGCAGCAGCAGAGAGTCTGCAGCAGCAGAGAGTCTGCAGCAGCAGAGAGTCTGCAGCAGCAGCAGAACGTCTGCAGCAGCAGAGAGTCTGCAGCAGCAGCAGCAGAGAGTCTGCAGTAGCAGAGAGTCTGCAGCAGCAGAGAGTCTGCAGCAGCAGCAGAACGTCTGCAGCAGCAGAGAGTCTGCAGCAGCAGCAGCAGAGAGTCTGCAGCAGCAGCAGAACATCTGCAGCAGCAGAGAGTCTGCAGTAGCAGAGAGTCTGCAGCAGAACATCTGCAGCAGCAGAACATCTGCAGCAGCAGAACGTCTGCAGCAGCAGAGAGTCTGCAGCAGCAGAGAGTCTGCAGCAGCAGAACGTCTGCAGCAGCAGAGAGTCTGCAGTAGCAGAGAGTCTGCAGCAGCAGAGAGTCTGCAGCAGCAGAACGTCTGCAGCAGCAGAGAGTCTGCAGTAGCAGAGAGTCTGCAGCAGCAGAGAGTCTGCAGCAGCAGCAGAACGTCTGCAGCAGCAGAGATTCTGCAGCAGCAGCAGCAGAATGTCTGCAGCAGCAGCAGAATGTCTGCAGCAGCAGAGTCTGCAGTAGCAGAGAGTCTGCAGCAGCAGAGAGTCTGCAGCAACAGCAGAACGTCTGCAGCAGCAGAGAGTCTGCAGCAGCAGCAGCAGAGAGTCTGCAGCAGCAGCAGAACGTCTGCAGCAGCAGCAGAACTTCTGCAGCAGCAACAGAACGTCTGCAGCAGCAGCAGAACGTCTGCAGCAGCAGCAGAGAGTCTGCAGCAGCAGCAGAACGTCTGCAGCAGCAGAGTCTGCAGCAGCAGCAGAATGTCTGCAGCAGCAGCAGAACGTCTGCAGCAGCAGAGTCTGCAGCAGCAGCAGAACTTCTGCAGCAGCAGCAGAACGTCTGCAGCAGCAGCAGAACGTCTGCAGCAGCAGCAGAATGTCTGCAGCAGCAGCAGAACGTCTGCAGCAGCAGAGTCTGCAGCAGCAGCAGAATGTCTGCAGCAGAAGCAGAATGTCTGCAGCAGCAGCAGCAGCACGTCTGCTGCTGTGAAGCAGGATTCTCCACCATGAACAGAATCAGAAATAAATCTGGATCCAGGCTCAAAATGAGCACCTTGATATGTGCTTGAGAATGGCTTAGTCTCCGGTTAAACCCAGGTTTAAAGCCTTGCAGGGCAGCCTAAAGCCAACTGCCAACATTAAGACAGAAAAAAGAAAGAAAATAACAAACCATCAGTTCAGGGGTTTGAGAAAATATGGAGATCAGGGAATTGTCTATAAACCAAACTATTGTTGTTCCCTACTTCAAAAAACATTTTAGATTTTAAAATGGAAAAAAATTATATTTTGTTTTATAACTTTTTTATTTAAAAATTCAATGTATAACATGGATGCATAAACACCTCATTTTATTTCAGTGTTAATTTCTGTTTATAGTAACAGATCATTAAAAATGTCTCCAGATTTTACTGGTTGATGATTTTCTTTATTCAGACCCGCTGATTTTTAATTGGTTACCTCTGGTTTAATGTTTCTAAATCTTTATTTCCCGTCATGTGCTCCATCCAATGCAGATCCTTGGCTCCGCCCACATCTAGTGAAAACCAGTGTAATTGGATGATTCATAGAACGCAAACACTCATTGGTTAGCTAAAGGAAATCATCAGAAGCCAGCAGGTGTTCTTCAAACTGCTAACGTGAATTATCTATGCCATGCTACAATGTGGGATTCAGAAAAAGATGCTGAAATGTCTGAAAGGTCGGACACAGGCGAGAGCGTATCCGGAGACGGAGACCAACCAGACATCCCTCATCCTTTGACCTATCTCACAGAATTATTAGAAATAGTCGAAAAATTCCACTTTCAGTTCATATAGCGGCATCTGGCTGTTTTTTTTTTTTAAAGGTTACTTTATACTTTTATAGTTTAAGTAGTTTTTGGAGCACATACTTTTTCACTTTTACTGGAGTAAAGAGGTCAAGTTGATGATTCAACTTTTACCAGAGTGTTTTTAAACTGCAGTATCTATACTTCTACTGAAGTAACGGTCTACCTACACTGGATCCTTCGAAGTCCTTGAAAATAAGGAGACCGGAAGAGTTTTGACTGTGGATCAAACATATCTACCCTTCGGCGGGTTTTACCACCGTATGCTCTGTTGCTTAGCAACCGTGAAAGTTGACACACAAAGCAGGAAAAGAATGAATACCAAAATTTTCAAAACTGTTTGTTTTGTTTTTTATTGTAAAGTGAACAAAGACTGATTTAATCCAGAATGGAATAAAGGTTCCAACCACCGGGAGCAGGAACAAATCAAATCAAATGTAATGATAGAAACCTTAGTCAGTTAAATAACCTGCTGCTGTCATTCTGCACATCTCTGATGTTGCTGCTATTTTCAAATATCCATTACTGTAAAAATGTCCATAGCTGCATATTGGTTATTTATTCCCCAGTTTTATATTGTTAAAACACTTTACAGTATTGTATTGTTTATATTTTAACTCTTCCCTATTATGTTATTCTTATACATTTATTTTCTAAGGTCCACATTTGTGTTACCATTTTCAATAATCTTTCTGCTGCTGTAAATTTGCCCATTGTGGGACAATAAAGAGATTTTCTATTCTATTCTATTCTATAAAAGGGGTAGAAAGATATAAGTAAATCTAAACAATGTATGTATAAAAATATATCTGCAAAATCTCTAATATTCAACAACAAAAATACTTAGTTAAGCATATTGTGCAAAACAGCAATAAAAAGATAAACTGTCAGATTTATAGTCCCCCCCCCCCCCCCCCCACTCTGCAGATCTATTAGAATCTGTCCTTAAATTACAGACAAACCCATTTAAACAGTAACAGATAAAAACCTTAAGATAAATCAAACATTACCGCCACATATCTGACTCTATAACCATTAAAACAACTATTTTCATTCATTTCAGATGGAACTATTCACAGACTGGATTATATTAAACTGAACTTCCACCAGGTTATTTAAAGAGGTATTCCCTTTGATCTCCTCCTCCATTCTAGATGTGATTAATCTATCTCTGTTACAGGGATATGTACCTAAAGCTTTTAAGGTTGCTGTAATTAAACCTCTGCTTAAGAAACCGTCTCTTGACCCAGATGACTTGGTCAATTATAGACCTATATCCAATCTTCCTTTCTTATCCAAAATTCTTGAGAAAGTAGTTGCCAAACAAGTTTGCGATCACTTCCACCATAATGAACTTTTTGAAGAGTTTCAGTCTGGCTTTAGAGCTCATCATAGCACTGAAACAGCTCTGGTGAAAGTCACTAATGATATTCTCATGGCCTCAGATAATGGACTTGTATCTGTGCTCGTCCTGTTGGATCTTAGTGCTGCATTTGATACAGTTGACCATAATATTCTTTTAGAAAGACTTGAATATTTTGTTGGAATTAAAGGAACAGCACTAGACTGGTTTAAATCTGATCTATCTGATCGAATTCAGTTTGTTCATGTTAATGATAGATCTTCAACACGCTCAAAGGTTACCTGTGGAGTACCACAGGGATCAGTGCTAGGACCAATTCTCTTTACTTTATACATGCTCCCAATTGGTAGAATTATTAGACAGCATGGGATTAATTTCCACTGTTATGCTGATGATACCCAGCTATATCTGTCTATAAATCCAGATGAAGCTAACCCATTACATAGATTACAGGCATGTCTTGAAGACATAAAAACCTGGATGACTCTTAACTTTCTGCTCCTGAATGCAGACAAAACAGAAGTTATAGTCTTTGGACCAGAGTCTCTGAAAAAGAAGCTGATTAGCCAGTCACTTCATTTGGATGGGATTAAACTGATTTCAGATAATAAAGTAAAAAATCTTGGTGTTATTTTTGATCAGGACCTGTCATTTAAATCCCATATCAAAGAGGTTTCTAGAATTTCCTTCTTTCATCTGAGGAATATTGCAGAAATGAGAAATCTCCTGTCCAGGGGTGATGCTGAGAAACTAGTCCATGCATTTGTTACTTCAAGGCTGGACTATTGTAATTCTTTACTATCAGGAAGTCCACAAACTGTAGTTAAAAGCCTTCAGCTGATCCAAAATGCTGCAGCCAGAGTTCTAATGAAAATGAAAAAGAGAGATCATATCTCTCCTATCCTGGCTTCTCTTCATTGGCTTCCTGTTAAATCCAGAATAGAATTTAAAATCCTCCTTCTCACATATAAAGCCTTAAATGGCCAAGCTCCATCTGATATCAGAGATCTGATTGTTCCTTATGTTCCTAACAGAGCACTTCGCTCTCAATCTGCAGGTTTACTAGTGGTTCCTAGAATTTCTAAAAGTAGAATGGGAGGCAGATGTTTTAGTTATCAGGCTCCTCTCCTGTGGAACCAACTACCAGTTTTAGTCCGTGAGGCAGACACCCTGTCTACTTTGAAGGCTAGGCTTAAAACTTTCCTTTTTGATAAAGCTTATAGTTAGAGTGGCTCAGGTTATGCTGATCTATCTCTATAGTTCTGCTGCTATAGGCTTAGACTGCTGGAGGACATAGGGACCCCTTTTTCATCATTCTGCTTCATTCTCTCTCTGTTCTCCCACTCTGCAGAATCTGTTAGTTCAATCTCTAACGTTCTGCTCTCTCTGCTTTTTCTCATAGTAGCTTCATCTGGTCTGTTCCTGTTTGGCTGTGACTCCATCCTGGAGAGAAATATCAGCTGTGCTGCTGCCATCAACACCTTTGTTTCTAGATGTTGGAGCTTGGCCTGTTTTCCAGTGTAGTCCTGTTTCTCTGACTGTGACTAACTGGATGTGCTCTCTTCATCCTCTGACATGGGAGCTGGCTCGGAGCTCGTCTGCCTGGCTGTGTGTTTCCTGGACGGGCCGCCTGTGGAGCTGGTTGACAGTTGCCTTTTGTATCTATGCTTCTTTTTCTATGTCTGCTTCTGTCTCCTTGAACCCCAGTGGGCCTCAGCAGATGGCCGCTCACACTGAGCCTGGTTCTGCTGGAGGTTTCTTCCTGTTAAAGGGGAGTTTTTCCTCTCCACTGTCGCTACAAGCATGCTTAGTGTGAGGGATTGCTGAAGAGTCAATGAGTCGATGCAATCAGCTGGTTTTCCTTAGATAGAAAACTTTGTATCAATTTGACTGTATGATCTGGTTGAACTGTAAAGTGCCTTGAGATGACATGTGTTGTGAATTTGGCGCTGTATAAATAAACTGAATTGAATTGAACTTCCAACATTCACCACTGTTTGGCGCCAAGTAACCTTTCCTCTGATCATAGAGCAGCCGGCTTGATTGGTCTCGCAATGCATCCTGGGAAAACCAAGGAAGACAATCTAACACTATCTTATCTGTAATGTAATAATATTCTAAATAAACAGCCAGATTCAAGCATTATTTACCATACATTAATGTTTGTATTAATTTACTTATGGACTGTGTGGAAATATATGTAAGATAAAATCAAAGTTAATATTGTTCCTGTTTGTTTTTGTCTTTATCGTATTTCTAGAAATAGAAATATTCAATAAAATAGAACTACTATTATGTTGAACCCTAATTATGCTTCTTAAACCATAAATAGCAGATGTTTAGGCGCCATTTGTTATTGTTATAATCTATAAAGGAAATAACTAATAATTATACCTGAACTTCCTCAAAGGGTCGTCAAAAAATAAAACAATAATAGTAACTAAATGTCAGTAAAAAGGAAACCCTCACATTTTCCTTTTCCTGTGGCTAACAGTCAGAAATGTTGATAGTTTACAGTCTTTATTTGTCCGTTTTTCCAGAAGTCTTCAGACCTCCTGGCTGACTCCGAATATTTAGTTTTATAAAAGAAAAAAAAAGCTTCTGTTTTTTAGCGTACATGATATTCAGTTTTTTAAATGGGACCAGTTTCGTAGCCTATTGTAGTAACCGCGGTATTCTAGCGTGGATAAATTTTCAATGTATTCCCTTTGATCTCCTCCTCCATTTTAGATGTGATTAATCTATCTCTGTTACAGGGATATGTACCTAAAGCTTTTAAGGTTGCTGTAATTAAACCTCTGCTTAAGAAACCGTCTCTTGACCCAGATGACTTGGTCAATTATAGACCTATATCCAATCTTCCTTTCTTATCCAAAATTCTTGAGAAAGTAGTTGCCAAACAAGTTTGCGATCACTTCCACCATAATGAACTTTTTGAAGAGTTTCAGTCTGGCTTTAGAGCTCATCATAGCACTGAAACAGCTCTGGTGAAAGTCACTAATGATATTCTCATGGCCTCAGATAATGGACTTGTATCTGTGCTCGTCCTGTTGGATCTTAGTGCTGCATTTGATACAGTTGACCATAATATTCTTTTAGAAAGACTTGAATATTTTGTTGGAATTAAAGGAACAGCACTAGACTGGTTTAAATCTGATCTATCTGATCGAATTCAGTTTGTTCATGTTAATGATAGATCTTCAACACGCTCAAAGGTTACCTGTGGAGTACCACAGGGATCAGTGCTAGGACCAATTCTCTTTACTTTATACATGCTCCCAATTGGTAGAATTATTAGACAGCATGGGATTAATTTCCACTGTTACGCTGATGATACCCAGCTATATCTGTCTATAATCCAGATAAAGCTAACCCATTACATAGATTACAGGCATGTCTTGAAGACATAAAAACCTGGATGACTCTTAACTTTCTGCTTCTGAATGCAGATAAAACAGAAGTTATAGTCTTTGGACCAGAGTCTCTGAAAAAGAAGCTGATTAGCCAGTCACTTCATTTGGATGGGATTAAACTGATTTCAGATAATAAAGTCAAAAATCTTGGTGTTATTTTTGATCAGGTCTGTCATTTAAATCCCATATCAAAGAGGTTTCTAGAATTTCCTTCTTTCATCTGAGGAATATTGCAAAAATGAGCAATCTCCTGTCCAGGGGTGATGCTGAGAAACTAGTCCATGCATTTGTTACTTCAAGGCTGGACTATTGTAATTCTTTACTATCAGGAAGTCCACAAACTGTAGTTAAAAGCCTTCAGCTGATCCAAAATGCTGCAGCCAGAGTTCTGATGAAAATTAAAAAGAGAGATCATATCTCTCCTATCCTGGCTTCTCTTCATTGGCTTCCTGTTAAATCCAGAATAGAATTTAAAATCCTCCTTCTCACATATAAAGCCTTAAATGGCCAAGCTCCATCTGATATCAGAGATCTGATTGTTCCTTATGTTCCTAACAGAGCACTTCGCTCTCAATCTGCAGGTTTACTAGTGGTTCCTAGAATTTCTAAAAGTAGAATGGGAGGCAGATCTTTTAGTTATCAGGCTCCTCTCCTGTGGAACCAACTACCAGTTTTAGTCCGTGAGGCAGACACCCTGTCTACTTTTAAGGCTAGGCTTAAAACTTTCCTTTTTGATAAAGCTTATAGTTAGAGTGGCTCAGGTTATCCTGAGCTATCTCTATAGTTCTGCTGCTATAGGCTTAGACTTTTGGAGGACATAGGGACCCCCATTTCATCATTCTGCTTCATTCTCTCTCTGTTCTCCTATTCTGCAGAATCTGTTAGTTCAATCTCTAACCTTCTGCTCTCTCTGCTTTTCCTCAGAGTAGCTTTGCCTCGTCTGTTCCTGTTTGGCTGTGACGTCATCCTGGAAAGAAACATCAGCTGTGCTGCTTCTATCAACACCCTTGTTTATAGATGTTGGAGATCGGCCTGTTTTCCAGAGTGGTCCTGTTTCTCTGACCGTGACTGGCTGGATGTGCTCTCTTCGTCCTCTGGCATGGGAGCTGCCTTGGAGCTCGTCTGCCTGGCTGTGTGTTTCCTGGACGGGGCCGCCTTTTACAGCTGCTTTTTGTATCTCTGCTTCTGTCTCCTTGAACCCCAGTGGGTCTCAGCAGATGGCCGCTCACACTGAGCCTGGTTCTGCTGGAGGTTTCTTCCTGTTAAAAGGGAGTTTTTCCTCTCCACTGTCGCTACAAGCATGCTTAGTGTGAGGGATTGTATTTGAGTCGATGCAATCAACTGGTTTTCCTTAGATAGAAAACTTTGTATCAATTTGACTGTATGATCTGGTTGAACTGTAAAGTGCCTTGAGATGACATGTGTTGTGAATTTGGCGCTATATAAATAAACTGAATTGAATTGAATTGAATGTTGTGCTCCAAGACTAGAAACACGGACTAGAAAACAAACAATCAGAAAGAGAGAAGGCGGAACTGAAGCGAAGCACATTTCGGTGCGCTGCTGCGTTAAAGGGACAGGAGAGAGCAGGCAGGGAATCAGACGCAGCAGCAGCAGCAGCTACCAGGCAGAGGAGCTAAAACAACGCTGGGTTATAAATTCTAAACATGTTGCTCGCATCCAGTTATTGGTAGAAACATGTCCCTTTGGTCCCTATACTAACCTACACCCATGCTGAAGGTGGTGACCTTTAACCCTCCAGGACCCCATGGGGGGCCCCATCAAACAAATCAACTCACCAGTGGGCTAAGTTTGACTTTCTATTTTATTTTGTTCTTTTTTTATCTTTCTAAATTTCAATATCTAAAAGCAAATAAGAAAGAATAAAAATGTATTTATTGAGCCTGAAGTCTAAATGACCTCTGACCCTCCCAGGTCAGCAATGGCCGCCCTTCCAGCAGGTCTCTGACCTAGAGGTTCAGTTTTGAAATAAAAGGTGTTTGATATTCATTAATAAATAAATTCCTTTAAAGATCCTCCAACATTAAAACAATAATAATCAGCATTATGTTGGTTTGTGGTTTTAAGCTGGGAACAAAATAATCATGCTGATGTGATCATGTTTAATGTTTAAAAGAAAAGAAAGGATGATGTTTTGGCATTTATTATTTTGCACTTTAAAATCCTTCAATTGGATATAAAATAGGAGTGAAGCTGGAAAATGATGCTTTTCAATCATTTTTACTAAATAAATAAACTTTGCAATAAAATCAATCAGGAGTTCCTCTATTATTAAAACCCAGCAGGACTGAATGATTCCAGGATCTCTGGCTTAAAGATGTAAATCATGGAGCAGCAGTCAGCCAGTCAGTCAGTCAGTCAGACAGTCAGTCAATCAGTCAGTCAGTCAGCCAGTCAGTCAATCAGACAGTCAGTCAGTCAATCAGTCAATCAG